>NW_022436948.1:8582132-8773168 GCF_009761245.1 Sapajus apella
TGGCCAGGTGTAGTGGCTCACACCTGTAATCCCAGCGCTTTGGGAGGCCAAGGCAGGTGGATCATCTGAGGTCGGGAGTTTGAGACCAGCCTGACCAATGTGGAGACACCCCATTTCTACTAAAAATACAAAATTATCTGGCCATGGTGGCGCATGCCTGTAATCCCAGCTGCTTGGGAGGCTGAGGCAAGAGAATTGCTTGAACCTGGGAGGCGGACGTTTCGGCGAGCCAAGATCGCCCACTGCATTCCAGCCCCGGCAACAAGAGCGAAACTCCATCTCAAAAAAGAAAAAAAAAAATGGAGACTAAACCTCATAACATGAAGGACTATGTAGGAGATTGTTTAAGGTACTCAAGTATGTAAGGACTGAGGGACTGTGGGGAAATAACCTTATCTTATAGTGACTGTAAAATACATAATTTTATACAATTCCAAATATAATGATAATGCTAAAAATCAGATTCGATAAGTTAATTTTTTAGTATAAAAAGTACTTATTTTTCTAGCTGAGTGATACCAAAGTAAAGATGTTGAGATACCCCAGTAAGACTTTCCATACTTTCTTACCTAGAAGAGAGGCTTTTCTTTTCCTTTCTTTTGTAAGGTCACTAGGGAAACACATTAAGACTTTCAAAATGACCCTGAACTATTCAGCACCTAAAATGTGGGGAAGGAATAGTTATAATACAATTCAATTAGAACTTCATGCCAAACAAACTGGAGTTGAGTCTCTTAAAATGTAACTGAAGAGTATCCTTCTTCAAAAGGAAGTAACAAACAAGGCATCTCTCCTCCCAACTACCTGGCTCCAGAGCCCTGGACCAAGCACCTGCTCAGGCTTTCCTCCATCAGTCAGTGCTGACTCCTGTTATCTCCTCCTCTCTCCTCCTAGTTCTGTCTTAAACATATAAAGATGCTCAACTACCTCACCGTGAGAACAAAACTCTTCCTTGATTCAACAGGCAACTTTTAACAACCAATTAATCTTCCTCTCCTTCATTCAATGAACAAACATTTATTGAGCCCCTACTCTACTCTAGATTTGCACTGTCCAATGTGACCAACAGTCACATGTGGCTACTGAATACCTGAAATGTAGCTACACAGAATTAAGATGTGCTATAAATGGAAAAAACACAAGATTAAGGACTTAGTAACAAAAAATGTAAAATATCTCAGTAAGTTTTTGATTATAAATTGAAATAATAGGTTTTGGATACAACAGGTAAAATAAAACATATTTTAAATTTAATTTTACTTTATTGTGCTTTTTTTTCTTTTTAAAGAAATAGGATCTCTCCCTTTGTCGTCCAGGCTAGAGTACAATGGTGCAACCACAGCTCACTGCAGTGTTGAACTCCTGGCCTCAAGCAGTCCACATGCCTTGCCCTCCCCAAATCCTGGGATTATAGGCGTAAGCCACCACTCCAAACCTCTTTTTACTTTTTTAAAAATGTGACTTCTAGAAAATTTTAAATTATATCAGTGGTTTATATTTCTATCAGCAGTGCTGTTCTAGACAATGCTCTTAACATTAAAGGCATAAATGCAAAAATTATGGGCCAAATCTCAGATCTCCTAGAGTTTATATTTTACTGGGGACACCAGAATCCTTAGGCAAGAAAACAAGGGAATATGAGATCAGAAAATGATGTGTTCTGAAGAAAACAGAACAGGGAAAAGAGGGACTGGTGTGGGTGGGTTTCCTCTCCTTGCCTCTTCCCCCAACCCCCCTCCCCATCTCCTCTGACAGGGAAGGCAAATAGGTTTCCTCTCCAGAACAAACTCAAATAGATTGGCAATAGCTGTCTGGAGCACTCACTGCTATAAAAAAGATTCCAAAGCTAACTCAAGCCTCAGCTGGAAAGCACGGCATGCTATATTTAACTGTGTCTGCACGGGCTGGGGAGCAGGCAGTAGCGCCAAGTTTGACCCAGTTCTATAAACAGCATCTCCACCCATCCATCCACTCAAGCTAGAAACCTCAATCCTATTCACTCTCTTACTTCCACCTCCCCACCCCCCACTTACTTCAACCCCCTCAATCTAACTACATTCTGTAACTTTGGCCTCTGGAACATCTCATGAATCCAGCTGCTTATTTCCATAGTCTGTCAAGATCTTCATCCAAAAGGGGTTAGAGGGGATCCCTGCAGTAACTGCTCCTCATCCAGTCTCCATGCCCTCAGTGTATTCCTCCTATTGCTGTCAAAGTTCACGTCCCTAATTTCAAAAAAGGCTCAAAATCATCAATATTTTAAATACCGAGAGCATCCAGTTTAAGTGTTTACACCTCTCATCTTATTTCTCACCATTTCTCTCCATCCTGTCCCCCCATGACATCCTTTCCCTTAACTGCACTGACCTTGTCACCACCATTCTTCAACGGTGCTCTTCAACAGAGCGTTAACTCTTCTCTCCAACTAACATGCTATCCCTGTCATCCTCTTTTCTACTCCTAGAAATCTTCAACTCAAACTTCAAAACCCAGGATCAAATGTCATTCTAAGAAACCTTCTCAGAATCTTACAGGGAATTGCTCCCCTACTCCATTCTTCCCTTAGAACACTTACGTGTCACTTAACCATGAAGATATGTTCTAAGAAATGCATTGTTTGGCGATTCCACGGTTGTGAGAACATCGCTGAGCACACCTACATAAACCTACCTTAGCTGGCAGAGCCTACTGCCCTAGGCTGCAAACCTGTTCTGATGTGCTGAATAATGACGGCAATTATAACCCTCAATATTTGTGATCTAAGCATGAAAAAGGTACTGTAAAAATATGGTATAAAAGGTAACTTGTTTGGATGCTTACAGGAATGGAGCTTGCAGGGCTGGAAGTTGCACTGGGTGAGGGAGGGACGGAGTGAGGGAGCAAGGAAGGAAATTATTATCTACCTAGAAATGATAGTAAATACTTCAATGTCACTTCTCAGTTTGAAAACACTGGTCAAATCTATTCCAGTAAGGACCTGAGCTAATACAAACAAAACTACCTCCCAGAAGTTAAGCAATGTGTTTTTGTTTTTTGAGAGAGTAATTTTTTTTCTTGGAAAAGAGGTACAAAAGTAAAGGGGGTGGGGGGGGAATTGATATGACTCTTCAAATCAAATTAAATAATTCCTAGGTCCACGCATGGTGGCTCACACCTGTAATCTCAACACTTTAGAAGGCTAAGTCAGGCGAATTGCTTAGACTCAGGAGTTCAAGTCCAGCCTGGGCAACATAGCAAAACCTTATCGCTACAAAAAATTTTAAAATTAGCCAGGCATGGTGGCACATGCCTGTAGTCCCAGCTACTCAGGAGACTGAGACTACAGTGCTCCGTAATCATGCCACTGCACTGCAGCCTGGGAACCTGGCAACAGAGTAAGACGCTGCCTCAAAATAAATAAATAAATAAATAAATACTGTTTTATATGTATTTCCCTCTTTTGCTCAATATTTGAGTTCAAAGAAACTCAATATAGAAACCTGTACTAGAAATATAAATCAGACCTACATTATTTCATGTTAAACCTTCCTATTTTCCCACAAATTTTTACTTTAAAAACAACGTTATGTTATAAAAAGTGCTATCTACTCCACAGCTCACTTTCAGAGCTTTTAAAAATGTAGATGACATACTGACCTCTAGAGTTCTGGACTTGCTAGGCCTGAAATGGGGACCAGACATCAGCATTTTTCTCAAGTTTCTCAGGTGATTCTGATTATGGGACCCCTCCACCAGAACAAGAATTTCAATGAAAATTTGTAAAAATTTAAAATACCAATAATGTAGTACAAAGCGCTTTAATATTTGGCAGAAAAAGCCTAATTTTAAAACTATTTAGAAAAACAATGTCAACTCATCAACTGACAGGGAAATATCTATTAAAATCCCTTCTGAAATATTTTACACCTTAATCTTGTACGTAGCACTCAGCTGAACAATCCCAACTACATTTTGGGAACCAAGTAAACCTCAGGGTCACAACATAAAAAAGGATGGTCTGAAATATAGCAGATTTCAAAATTACTGGGTAGAAGAGAATACTTAGAGGGGAAAATCTCCATCTCTTAACACCTCTTTTTAAAGAACGGGTCTTGGGGGAACAGCAGCAACTCTCACTTTCTAGTTTATATACACTTCTGTTAATTCATAATTTTAATATACATTTTTAAATCACCACACACAATTCACATTTACTAGAAAACACCAAAATAAGAGCTTCTCTAAAAGCACTAGTTCCCTACCTCCAAGCAAAGATTGAGTAACTTACACTTCCTGACTTAGCACAGTGATCCCACACCAAGAGGACGGAAAGCACCCACTACACAGCTAAGTTCCACCCACCTGCCATGTCCATCAGCTCGCCAACTCAAGCCTTCTTTTCTAGGTCTGGAGCTGCACCATGGCTGTGAGTACAATGCTTGCTACATCCTGAGTAAGCTTTCTTAAAGGGCCAGAGTGTGAATGGTTTAGGCTTTGTGGAAGATGAAGCTCCTGTTGCAATTATCAAAATCTTCCCATGTAACACAAAAGCAGCCACAGATATAATATATAAATCAATGACTATGGCTATATTTCAATAAAACTTTATTTACAAAAAGAGACAGCAGGCTAGATTTTAGGTATTAAAGGCCTGAGTTGCAGTAAGATTAGTGTGAAGCATTCTGGAATTACTTTTAATGTATGTTCATATATAAAAATGTGTGTATATATGTATATTTACATATTAGTATCATAAAATATATTTATTTATATGTTACATTGGGTGTGTTATTGTCACTTCCCCCCAACTATAACATAAGATCCTGAGGGTGGAAGTGCTGCTTCATTCACTAACAATTGCTTAGTGAATGAGCAGGAAACAGGCACTCAGAAAACAATGTCTGACTCTACCTACCTCACAGATTGGCAAGGAGGAAGGGGATACAAAAAAAGCAAATTCTCCAGTTGGGAGAGTAGAGCATTTATTACACATAAAACTCTGCCTACCTAATCAGACATTAAGTGCCCTCTCTTCCCCTCCCAAGTCATCCCTCTCACTGACACAAGGGAGAAGTGCTAGCAATGAAGGATGGTGGCAAGACTAGCAACAATCAGAAGAGGGGGGATTCTTATTAAGAACTGCATGCCCCCCAAATCACAGAGGGAACACAAAGGGAGAGAACTCCTCCTCTCGCCTGCTCCATATGCTTCCACCGCCAGAAGCGCACATCACTTACTGATTTTCATCTCTCCGGTACCTAAGTCATATAACAGCCATTCAGTAAACAATACGATAAACATAATAAGTCAATTTTAGCCTCAGATCTACTAAATCACTGTGTGATCCTGACCTTTTCCAAGGCTAATTTGCCATTACTGTAAAGTGGGGATGATAAACCATTCCAACACCTCTGTGAGGTTCACGTGAGACAACACGTGTGAACAAACTTAAAAACTCTGAAACACCACTCAAATTCAAATTGAATTTGAAATCTGCCTGTATGTTGTAGATTCTCAAATGTCAGGATAGGAATATTTTAATAGCTGGAAAGCTGTGTGAATTTTCCCATTAACTACTTTATTAAATAAGAAAAATCAATTTAAACGATTTTCTAAAAATTTTCCCCACAGACCTAAGTAGGCTATTCTCATTTTAAATTTCTTAAAAATGCAACTTCGTAGCTTTAAGCGTTGCATCCACTGCAGTATTTATCTTAATAGTAATGCATTTAGTTCAATGCATTCTAGAAAAAAGTAAATGTGTTTTCAGACCTAATACTTCCTAGGAGATGGCTAAAAAAAAACAGCGGTGTAATCTATTTTATGCAAAGTGAGAGAGTTGAGAGGCCCAATACTCAGGAAAACATTTTCAAACTTGCAGTTGTAGCATGTTCTTCCACAGAGAAACATGGATAGCAGGTAAGGGTCACTAGCAAGAATTTTCAACTAAATGTTCCTGCATTTCACTACGTTCTTTTCTTAATGCCTAAGTTACTCTGGTAGCAAGATTGATTTACTGTTTTAAAAGCAGGGATGTCCTTCCTCCCATATCAACTACAAGAAGAATGTCCTTTATTTTATTTTAAAATAAAGATGG
This sequence comes from Sapajus apella, assembly GCF_009761245.1. Classification (NCBI taxonomy): domain Eukaryota; kingdom Metazoa; phylum Chordata; class Mammalia; order Primates; family Cebidae; genus Sapajus; species Sapajus apella. The sequence goes on from NW_022436948.1 coordinate 8,588,209, forward strand.
GGTGTCACTAGGTTACCCAGGGTGGTCTCGAACTCCTGAGCTCAAGCAATACTCCCACCTCAACCTCCCCAAGTGTTGAGATTACAGGCCTGTGCCCTGCCAATAATAATGTTAAAACTGCAGATATAGGTGATGGGGAGGAAGGCAGTAAATCACATTGCCATGTTTGTACCTATGCAACAATCTTGCATGTTCTTCACATGTACCCTAAAATGCAATTTAAAAAAAAAAGAATGTTAAAACTGCTAATATTGGTAAGGACACAGTGCTAAATTCCCAACTTTTTCTTGGCATCTGATTAAAAATGACTACTATTTTATAGAGAGAGTCTCCCCAGGCTTTGACATGGAAAAACTGTTACTACTGTACTCCAATGGGGGAAAAATGTTACATCATTCATAATAGAAGAGACTGCATGACTGTGATGGGCACTTCTATAAACCAGACTACCCCACAGATACATTTGTTCATTTGAAACAAATCAAATGAAACTAAAATAAAGCAATCCTTTGGAAGATCCTTGATCTTCCCAGCAAAAACTGCATCTTCCCCAACTCCACTTGTTCAGATGTTTATTGTGTATCTCATTCCATTACAAAATAAGTTCCACAAAAGCAGGGACTGTCTTACTACTACATCCTCAGCACCAAAATTAAATGCCTGGCACAGTGAGTGGGAAGCATCAATACTCACTGAGCAGTAGATAAACTACACAGGGCTACTGCTCCCAGTAGTGAAGAATAATGATCATTAAACACTGCACAGGTCCCACCTAAAAAATCTCAAGAAGTAAGACTCAAAGATCAAACTATTTCCAAGTAACCTGATTGCTCCTGAACAAAAGTCAAGAAAACTGACAGAAGAAATACAAAAATACTCAGCACCCAGCAAAGTGAAAACTCACAAATGGCTGACACACAATAAAAAAATGTCCAGGTGGCCGGGTGCGGTGGCTCACGCCTGTAATCCCAGCACTTTGGGAGTCCGAGGCGGGTGGATCATGAGGTCAAGAGATCAAGACGAGCCTAGCCAACATGGTGAAACCCTGTCTCTACTAAAAATACAAAAATGACCTGGGCGTGGTTATAAGCACCTGTAGTCCCAGCTACTCAGGAGTCTGAGACAGGAGAATCACTTGAACCTGGGAGGTGAAGGTTGCAGTGAGCAGACATCACACCACTGGACTCCAGCCTGGCAACAGTGCAAGACTCCGTCTCAAAAAAAAAAGTCCAGGTATGCACAAAAGCAGAAAGACACAACTCATAAGGGTGGGAGAAATCAATCAATGGAAACCAATCCAGGATGACACAGATATTAGAATTAATAGAAATGGACACTGAATCAGGTACTGGCCAGGAGTGGTGGGTCAGTGTATAATCCCAGTGCTTTGGGAGGCTGAGGCAGGAGGATCTCTTGAGGAGTTTTAAGATTTGCAGTGAGTTATGATTGCACCAATGCACTCCAGCCTGAGCCCCAGAGCAACACACTGTCTCAAAAAAAAAAAAAAAAAAAAAAAAAGGGGGGGGGGGGGGGGGGGGGGGGGGAGGAGACACCCCCCCCTCCCCACACCCCCCACCCGCCCCCCCGGTCTATGGTTGCAGACAGTGGCTCGAACCTGTAATCTCAGCACTTTGAGAGGCCAAGGCCAGAAGCTCCTTTGAGACCAGCCTGGACAACACAGTGAGACGTTGTTTCTACCACAAATTTAAAAATTAGCCAGGCTTGGTAGTGCATACTTGTAGCTCCCAGCTACTTGGAAGGCTGAAGCAGAGGAAGATTCCTTGAGTCCTGGAGTGTGAGGCTGCAGTGAGCTATAATAGCACCACTGTACTTCAGACTGGGTGACAAAGCGAGACCCTGTCTCAAAATAAAAAACAATAACAGGTACTTTAACTGTACTCCATATATTCAAATATTTAAGGGATGTCATGGAAAATACTTTTAAGACACCCAAATTGAGCTTCTAGAAATGAAAACTACAGTTCAGGCATGGTGGCTCACACCTATAATCCCAGCACTTTGGGAAGCTGGGACAGGAATATCACTTGAGGCCAGGAGTTCAAATGTAGCCTGTCACAGCAAAGAGAGACATAGCAAGACCCTGCCTCTATTAAAAAAAAAGAGGAGGAGGAAAAAGCGGAAGAGGAAGAGGAGACAATGAAACAGAAATAAAAATAAAAACTACTACATGAATGATAAAAAACACAGTGGGTAAATTAACAGAAGGTTAGACATTACAGAAAAATGACTAGTGACCTGGAAGACACCACTAAAAACTAACTTGGAATTCCAAATGACTACTCAACAACTGAAATTGGATGTCAAAACAGAAAGATTTTTTAAAATTAACAGATATTCACTGATTTCTGGAACAATCTCAAGCATCCTAATAATATACATGTAACTGAAGTTCCTGATAGAGAGAACACAAAATAATTTGAAAACTAATGGTGAAAATCTTCCAAATCTGATAAAAACTACAAACCCATACATCTGAAAGTTCAACAAATCCCAAGCACAGGAAACACAAAGAAAACTAAGCCAAGGTACGTAATTATCAAACTGCTAAAAACCAATGATAAACAGAAAATCTTAAAAACAGCCAGGAAAAAAAAGAGACATATACACAAAGGCAAAAAGATTTTCTGTAGGAAACAATGCGAGAGTAGACAGTGCAGCAACATCTTTAAATTACTAAAAAAAAAAAAAAAAAAAAAAAAAGGTGTCATCCAGAGTTCTATACCCACAGAAAATATTTGTCTTAAAAAAAAAAAAAGCAAAATAAAGGCATTTTTAGATACATAAAAAGCGAAAGAATACATCATTAGTAAATCTGCACTATAAAAAATGTTAGTGGAAGTACTCAAGATGAAGAAAAATGAAACTAGATGGAAATACAACCTTATACAAAGGAATGAAGACCAAAAAAGATAACTACATGAATAACACTACAGGAATTCTTATTTAAATCTCACTTGAGTAAGTGTTTAAACAATAATAGTAATGTAGTATAAGGTTAATATCATATGTACAAATAAAATCTACTTTAAAAGCAATAAAAAGGACAGCAGTAGAGAACTAAAAGAATACTATGGTATAATCAACACACTATACATGAAGTGATCCAATATCCTTTGAAAGTAGGCTGTGATAAGACAAAGAGAAACCACTAAATTAAAAAAGCAAAGTTAAAATGAATAAACCAACAAAAGAAATAAATCAAATCTTTTAAAAAATTCAATTAATCCAAAGGCAGAATAAAAGAAAGAGGGCAGGAAAAAAGAGAAAAGGGGAAATCAATAACAGATGAAACAAATAGGAAATAAATAGTAGGATGACGGATTCAAACCAAAACATACCAATAATCACATTAAACGCAAATGATTTAAATATCTCAAATGAGAAGCAGACATTTCAGACAGGGAACAAAAAAAAAAAAGCAAGATCCAATTATATGCTATTAGAAATACATTTCTAATATAAAAATATTAAGATATTTAAAGTAAACATTTGGGAAAAGATATCATGCTATCAAAATTAAGACAGAATGGCTATATTAATATCAAAGAAAGTATTCTGCAGTCCGAAAAATACCACAAGGGATGGTCATTTTATAATGACAAAGTGTCAAATCATCAAGAGAACATACTAATTCTGACCATCTATGAACCTATTAGCAGAGCTTTAAAACACACAGGCAAAAAAATGATAAAACTACAAGGACAGACACAATTGTATTAAGATATTTCAATATCCTTCTCGCAATATTTGATAGAACAAGTGGATGGCAAATCAGTAAGGATATACAAGATCTGATCAACACTATCGATTAACTTGACCTAATTAACATTTAGAGAATATTCTACCAGAGAACAGCAGAATATACATCCTTTTCTAGGGACAAAGCACCTTTATCATGATAGACAACATTATGGGCTACAAAACAAAAGTCAATAAATTAAAGAAAATCAAGTTATTCAAAGTTATGTTCTCTGGTGACAAAGTAAATCGAAATAAAATAACAGAACGATCTAAGTTAAGTCCCTACTCAAAAACAAAATAGTCCTAAATAACCATAACTCAAAGAAGAAATCAAACAGCAAATTATAAAGCATTCTGAAAATAAAATATATCAAAATTTTTAACACCGCTAAAGGACAACAGTATAGCATTAAACATCTCTGTTAGAAAGGAAAAAAGTTCTTAAATCAATGGCTTCGGCTTTTTACCTTAATATAGTTTAAAAAAAAAAAAAGAGCAAAATGTAGCCCGGCGCAATGGTTCAAGTCTGTAATCCCAACACTTTGGGAGGCCAAGGTGGGTGGATCACTTGAGGTCAGGAGTTCGAGATCAGCCCTACCAATATGGTGAAACCCTGTCTCTACTAAAATACAAAAAACTACCCGGACATGGTGGCACACAACTGTAGTCCCAGCTGCTTGGGTGGCTGAGGCAGGAGAATTGCTTGAACCTGAGAGGCAGAGATTGCAGTGAGCTGGTATCACACCACTGCACTCCAGCCTGGGCAACTGAGAGAAACTCCGTTTCAAAAAAAAAAAAAATGGCAGGAAGGTGGGATGAAATCAAAGTTAACGAAATAACAAAAACAAGGATCCAGAGAAAAAAATCAACAAAACAGAAATTAATAAAACCTCAGTATCTTTCATGAACATTAAGATGTAAAAATTCTAAACAAAAGTGTATTTGAATCAAACAATCTAAAATAAAGAATATATCATAACAAAGTTGCCTTTATTTCAGCAAATGCTATTATCAGTTTAACATTAAGAAATCAATCAGTACAATTCATCAAATTAGCTAAAAAATAAAAACCATGTGGTAATCTCAGGAGATGCAGAAAAAAACATTTGACAAACCCAACATCTACACTTGACTTAAAACAAACTTTCATTAAACTAGAAACAGAAGGCATCTTTTTCAATCTGATAAAGCAGTGGTCCCCCAAACTTTTTGGCATCTGGGACTGGTTTCATGGAAGACAATTTTTCCAGGGGCGTGGCCGGGGGTGGGGGGAGGATATGGTTTCAGAATGAAAAACTGTTCCACCTCAGATCATTAGGCATTAGCTTCTCTTAAGTAGCACACAACCTGGATCCCTTGCATGTGCAGTTTACAACAGGGTTTCGACGTCTACGTGAGTCTAATGCCTCAGGTGATCAGATAGGAGGTGGATCTCAGGGGGTAGCACTCAACACCTCCTGCTGTGCGGCCTGGTTCCTAACAGGCCGAAGCCAGTGGGGACCCCTGTGATAAAGGACACTGACAAAAAAACTCGACAGCTAACATAATACTAAGTGATGTAAAAATACAGTTCATTCCTCCAAAATAAAGAACAAAAGAGAATGTCCTCTTTCACTACTTATATTCAACATCATAGTCTATGTTCCATATGTATTCTATATTCCAGAGGTTGGAACCAATGTAGTATGCCAAGAAAAAAAAAATACATACAAGGTAACCAAATTGGAAAGCAGCAAAATTATCTCTCATCATAATCAATGTGATTATCTAGGTAGAAAATTGATGGAATCTACCAAAAATGCTAATCACTGAGCATTAATAAGTGATTTTTAGCAAGGTTGAAGAATATAATAATATATTTAAATCAATTGTATTTCTATGTGCTAGTACTGTAACTACAAATTAAATTGGAATTTAAAACCCACTTAAAATAGTGACAAAAATATGAAGTACTTAGGTATAAACCTGACAAAATACGTGAAAAAATTGCATACTGAAAATTAGAAAATTCAGAGAAAGGGTTAAATAGAGAGTTATGTGCATGGGTCTAAAGAGTCAATATTGTTAAAATATCAATTCTTCTGAAATTATCTATAGATTCAACATAATTCCAATCAACATCCTAGCAGACTTTTTTGAAAGAAATTAGCGAACTGAGAAAATTCATATGAAAATGCGTAAGACATAGAGAGTTATAAAAACTGAATTAAGAAGAAAGTTGTAGAATTAAAACTACCTGATTACATTACTTATTATTAAGGCCACAGTGGTCAACACAATATGGTACTGGTATCAGGACAGACAGATTAATAGAACAGAACCAAGTGTCCACAAACAGACTCACACATATGTGGGATATTGATTTTTGACAAAGATGCAAAGGCTATTCATGGAGAAAGGACAGTCCTTTTGATAAATGGTTCTACAATAAATGAATATCCATTTGCAAAAAAAAGGTGATCTTTGATCTATGCTTTCCGGCACACTATCAACAAATACTAAACTCCAAATGATCAGACTTAAATATAAAACCTACAACTATAAAATCTGGTGAGGGGAAAAAAAAACATAGGCAAAAACGTTTTTGATCATGGGACCATTATGCAAAAACTTTCCAAAAGCAGCTTTCATAAAAGAACAAATGGATAAATTAGACTTCATAAAAATTTAAAACATCAGATCTTCGAGACACTTTTAAGAGAATAAAATGACAAGCCATGGACTAGGAGAAAAGCTTAGCAAATCATATGTTTGATAAAGAACTTGTATCAAAAGTATACAAGAAAGTTTAAAAGCTCAATAACTGAAAAAATAGTTAAGACAAAAGATATGAACAAACACTTCACCAAACATGACATACAGAGGGCAAAAAGAAGTACATACAAAGATGCTCAACAACATTAATCACAGGGAAACACAATGAGGTATCACTACCCAAGTAACAGAATGGCTAAAATTAAAGGCTGTCCACCAAATATGGCAAAATGTAAAGGAAGTGAAACTCTCCTAAACTACTGGTAAGAATGTAAAATCATACAACTAACTTGTAAAACCATTTAGCAGTTTCTTCATAAGTTAAGCATATACCCACCATATGTCCATACAAAAAACTGTACGATAATATTCATAGCATCTTTACTTGTAATAGACAAAAACTAGAAACAATTCAAACGACCTTCAACAGGTAAATGGATAAACCAAGGTATATATACACAATGAAATACTACTCAGTAATAAAAAGAGTGAACTATTGATACATACCACAACACAGATGACTCTCACAAGAACTACAACCAGGCGAAAAGAACATACATAATCCTGTTTACATAAAATTCTGGAAAAAGTGAAGTAATGAATCCTGACAGACGGTAGATCAGTAGTTACCTAAAGATTGGGGGGCATGCTGGGAGGGAGGGGCAGGGTTACAAAAATGGACAAGGAAACTTGTGGGAGAGTGGCTATGTTCATTATCTTACTTGTGGTAAAAGCTTCTAAAGGAATACTTGTCAAAATCCATCAAATTGTATACTCCTATGTGGAGTTTATTTTATGCCAATTATAATACAATAAAGCTGTTTTAAAAACTTTTAATCCATTCAAAACCCAACTGCAGATACAATCAATCCCCCTTCCTCCATCCCACAAAAAAATCTGCTTCTCCTACAACATATCTCATTTCAGATGATGGCAACTCAAACCTTCCAGTTGCTTAAACCGAACCCTTGGAATTACTCAATACCACATTTTCATATTTTAAAAATCAAAGAAATGTCTATTTTGAAATTTGCAAACATTCATGGAGGGCATGTGTTTTAAAAAATACATTGTGAACCACTGCGGTAAATAATTCAAAAATCTCCCACTTTTTACAAGAAAACCGTCAAAATCTGTATTATCCACCCTTATATGGCCAATGAGAGGGCTAAAAGAAGGCAAAAGAGTCCTATGCTTTAACCACCGGACACAATAAGTGGAGAGCCCTGCCTCCAACAAAGCCAAGTAAGAAAAAGCCAATGATGATGCTAGCTCGAACAGTAAGATACCAGGTCTTATTTCAAGGGAATAACACAAGACTGCCTGAAAGCTGCGGCACTGACACACCTAAAGCCCCAGAATCCTTGATTACCGTGACCACTTTTGACAACTGACTACCTGAAACATTACTTTTGCTCATCTATTCCTCACCCTAAAATGCTCTTTCTTCCTTATTACTCTCCAGCTATTTGAACCCTAAATGATATTTAAAATCTTAACACAAATTCTATGGGCTTCCTCTTTAACCCTTTCCCAGATTCTCAATCCATTTCCCATGTCCCTATCATAAAAAGGCCAAGAGATTTTTTTTCCCCTATATCTTTTCAGATAAATCCCTACAGAACTTTTCCATTTGGTCATCCTGCATTTTTACCTAAGATCACATGTGTTTTATTCTTCACCTCATTCCTTGAACAAAGAACTGAGGGTGTTTTTCCTACAGAACCTACCACCTGACAGTACCAATTAAGACTTCATGTAAACCAATGATAATGGTACAAGCAACAGTTAAAACACCTGACTTCAATTAGAAAAGTAATACTAGCAGGAGGTAACGAATAACAATCCGATCTTCAAATTGAACAGAAGAACAAGAACAGGGGATTCAAGTTTATGCTCTTACTTGCTAGACTACACAGGCAATACAAGATAAATTCTGCCCAAAAGCTTGCACCATATTAGTAAACACAAACATGTATCTTTATGAAAGGTCAAAGTCATAAGAAAAAATCAAGCATGCTACTTACTGCAATGGTACTATTTCTGATCTGAAAAAGATCAATTTTACAGTTTTAGGAAACCTGTGCATAGTGCTGCTACCTGAGTTATATTTTAAGAGACAAAGCTAACGTATTTTTCTTTTGTGTCATAAGGTATTTAATTAGATAAAAGATTTCATACAACTTAATTTATCAAATGTAATACACATATTTTGGTTACAGGTATTTAACAGAGCAATTAAATCCTTATTTTCACTTCTGTTCTAAAATCCGCCTGCCCGCAGTGAGTGGGAACTGCTGCAGATCATTAAACGCTCATTTATCAATGTCTCTCACCAGGCAACACAATGCAGCAGAACAGCACACAGAAACCATCCCTGAACCCCAGCAACAGCGGCTAATTAGCATAGCCTACCACTAAACCGACACCATATGATTGGAACTGTTAGTCAGCATGCTAGCCAATCAAACTAGGTTATGCAAATAGCCTATTTTAGTTGCCAGGGCAGAGCTACTTCCAATTGTCCAATAGGAAAACAAGCAATAAACAAGAAATGAAATTGAGCTTTGTCACATTTTCAACTCGCTGTTAACACTTTCAGGTTTAGAACAAAATTAACAGCAACTATAAAGGACTAGAAACATATTCTACTTTTTACTCCAAAGGCGATCCCCTGGAATAACATGCAGAACACCGTTAAAGTAGTGCATTTGTTGTAGTTTTAACTTTTTACTATATAGACATATGAGATTTTTTCTAACAGATGCTGCCATCAACATTTCAACTTTTTCCCCCACCTACTCAAAAGCATTATGTAAATGTCTTTCTATACATTAAAATAGATTCTCAAACATTACATTTTAGAGAAGTCCCACAAAGCATTTTTATTATATAACAGAAAGATTAAAGAGGTGGGCATAACAGAAAGCATGAGGAAAACTAACTTTTTATTATCACACGCTTAACATATAGCTTCAAAAATAACTTTAAAATAAAACCCCAATTAAGTATTAACCTATAAGAGCTTAAAGTATGAAGACCAACTAAATAATACTCATATCTGGGAACCAAGTTGAATTAAGATGTAACCATAAATAAAACACATTATATTCATATGCAAAATGTCTAATAATGAATACAACATTAAAAACTTCAACTCTGTCAGTACATACTAACAGCTACAAAGATAGTTTTAAAGAACATCAGTGTTCTGACAATTCTGAGTGGTTAAGGGTTTCTTTAATCTCACATATTCAGAGAAATGCTTTGAAACATGTCAAGGAGACACAGTTCCCATTTGTGCCTTATAAAAGATACAATTTTATTTTAAAATAGATCAACTTGTCCCACCCAGCCTAGCAATTATCTCCTTCCAAATAGAGTATAGATTCATTCTACACCATGAAAAAGTTTGTGATTTTTAAATATTTTTCCATAGACTGTCTATAAACGTCTCCAGAAAGACTTCTAGCATTTGTAAACTATATTTCATTAAGACAGAGTAGATTTTCAAGCATCAGATTCCAAAAGAAGAGCATGTTGGTCCTATTGCTAACACTACAATTTCTCTTCTCCTGAAACCACTTTTCCACCATCTCTAGGCACCCATCACCCACACCTGTCCCTTAATTTCTTCCCATGTTCTCTCTACACAGGAATTCTGGATGAAAACCCATTAAAGTCCAATGAAACCAAGACTGGAAAAGTCAGCTTCTGAAAGTCAGGAAAAAGATCAGTAATTCAAAAGCCAGGAGGAAACTTAGAGATCATCTAACGTGAACCCTCCCCCATTCTATAAACAAAGAAACTACAGTTTTAGAAACATAATGCATAAGATAAAGATCCCACAGATAAAAAGCAAAGTTCTCACAGTATCCATGAATAATCAATATATTAGTCACACATCGTCTCCTGGTTTCTTGTCCATATGAAAATTTATTTAAATGTAAGCTTTCCTGAGATTAGCTCAGAATCATTCCCCATACTATCATCTACATGTTACAAGCCAAGGCTTAAGACAGGTTTGAAAATCACTCTCTAACTCAGAAGTATTTAATCCATTCCCCGAAAGACTCAATCTAAGCCCTTTAAACTTCTGAGAACTTTTGGTACGTTTTTGAACTAGCTGGAACCTGCATTAGCCTCCTTTAATTCTGAAGGACAAAGGCAAGAGAGAAATAAATGGGAGATTTTAAAACCAATTTCATTCATACTCTTATCCATGAATCTTTAATATTTCAGTTTGTTCTTCCAGATTCTTATTCCCTCCACATTGATAAAGCAATCCTAACCCAGCCTGTCTTGCACTCTACAGCAATAAATGGCATTTTCCATGTCAAGAGAGACTGTTTCCTGGTCTACCTCTTAAGCATTCTTCGTATCACAAAACTTTCCCCTTCTTGAAGGGGACAAATATTAAAAACTCAGCACTCCTACTTTCCTTTGGGGACAAGAGACACAAGGAAACATCATATGCCTAGTGACAGATGCTCTGGGATAATCCTCAATTTAAATGTTTAGCTTAGTATCAATTCTTTCTAAAGTTACTTAAATTATGGAGTTTAGGAAAGTATCAAAAAGTACTACTTTTAGAATCAGAAATTAAGCATTAAACATGTTAAAAAAAAATAGTTAACTTACTAAACTAGAATCTTCATTACATAAATATACATATTTAAGTAAAGAAGGTAAGTTTTCTAAGTATACAATTAATCATTAACTTTTTAAAAACACTATATGCTGATTACATTTTCTCCCCTGTAAGAAATATATTTAAAATAACTGGTAACTTTTTATCTGCAGTTAATGATGCTTGAGACACAGAAACAGCCTCTAACCTCTCTATGTATAATAGCCATTATTATGCCCAGTAATGTATTATCCAAGATTATCTCAAATGACAAATCAGATCATACTAACAATTTTGTATTTTTAAGCAGAAATAGAATGCAGCTTTATAGTTTTGAAAAACAGCAAGTGGATAAAAATATTTTTTTTTAATTTGAAGCCATCAAATTTGGAAAAATATTCCAAAGTCTGGCATGACTACCTTGGTCAAGTTTTTAATACCTCATTCCCTAAAGTGAGGCTGTCACCATAGTTTTACTGAACATCTTTTATAAAAACGTTAAGCCAAGTTGGTATTTCTATTCTCTAACCTAAGAGCAACTCTGCTTCTTTTTTCTCCTCTACTTCTCATTAAGACTGTTTATAAAGCTAGAAGGTAAACTATTATTTAAATCTGGATTATAAATTTTTAAATATTGGACTATTCTTTATTCTTCTGAATCAACTAACTCATATCTAGGGAATAATGTCATCCTCTTCCTCCCTCCCTTCCCAAAACAAAAAAGGCTCCTAGAACATCATAAAAATTCAGTATATGACAGTATAACTTTTGTTCCTTCATCTAGGTATCATGAAAATATAAAGGCTGACTTGCTAAGATTTTATTCAGCTAAAAGTTATAATAGATAGTATGTTGTCAAAACAAAAAGATTCTTGCAAATTAACTTTAGAGTTTAAAAATTTTTTGTACTGTACTTATCAAGACAACAAAATAGTACAGTGTCATCTTTCTTAAGCAACTTCATCTATACAAACTACATTAAGCATTTTTGTATCAATTTCTATGTCATATGAAAAGAAGCAGACAGGCTTAACAAGTTTAGGGGGTATATCTGGTCTAACTTTTAAAAAAAATGAACACTATGATAACTTCCCTTTCAACAGCCTTGGTGGGAAACACCTGCAAGGGATAAGCAGTCATCCTCAAAACAGCTGAAGCCCAGGTGACAAGGAAAGGTCCTGTGCCCTGCTCACAAGAGGTTATGGGTAAAACATGTGGAACAAGGTCAAGGACAGAAGAAACAGTGCTTCCAAACACCCAACCCAAACCCAAAGTCACAAAAGCAGACAGTAAAGTACAGATGAGGACTTTCAATACAGCCTCACCTCCAAACTGGCAACTTTGTAGCTCACTAAAGCTAGGCATTTGCAGGAAATATTTACAAAGGCCAGGAAGGCCATCCAGTTCTTCATACATACTACCAGAATTCAATGATAAAAAGAGAACTAAGGATAGCTACAATTGAAGTGTAACTGAAAACAGTGCTTTAAAACTAACAGCAAGAGAAGAAGCTAACAGCAACTGCAGCAGCTCAGTTTTCCCAGGCTAGGAAGAAGGGTGCTTCTAACAAGAAAATCTAGAGCACTGGATAGAGTAAATATATTGTTCTTATCCTCCATATCATCCACAAAACAAGCAGCAAAGGATAATAAAATAAAGCATGGGATGGAGACATACCAGTGAACCAAAGATTTTGTCAGTTTTCTGCAAGAAAAAGGTAACTGGGATTAATCATACCAATAATTTGAAGAATGTCAAAAAGATCTAGTGCTGAAAGCTGGGACCAGGAACCAGAGCAGAAGTGGCAGATGCCATTCTGGGTGGTAAAGAAAAACTGGAGTAGACGGAAGGGGAGAGATTGGCTTGATTTATTAGACAACTATATGCTGCATAATCAGCCTCCCCCAGTGGCCCTAAAGAAATACCTATTGCAGTGAACCTACTGAGTCCCAGCCACTCAAACACAAATGAACAGCCGCCCCCAGGGTGAGGCCAAAGAATTGCCTGTGAGGATTCCAAGCCACCTGCGTCAAGACTAGACATGCCAAAACCACAAGTTCACACTGCTCAATGAGGCCTCCTCAACTGGCAAGGAAAGGAAGACAATCTTCCTGCCAGGGATCACACACGAGAAAGAGAATCTTCCTGCCAGGGCTCACACTCGCTAAACTGAAGCCTGTCAGTCCACATGCCTCACCCACAAACACCAAATCTGCCCTCAGTCCTTTCACTTGGGAGAGAAGCAAGATGATGACAGAAGACTCTGGCTCTTGAGTTGGGCAATAAGGGTTCACAGCTATTTGTGCTATGCATGGAACAAAGATGAAAGTAAAAACTTTCCTAGTGCAATCTGAACACATATCATAGAATTAAATCATCTTTTAAAATGTACCAGACCTCAATCCAGTGGTAACATTTCTCCTAAGACTGGAACAAACTTAGTGACATAGTATAACATCTCCCTCTCCATGAGTCTTATTACACTATGTTCTTCCAGCATATTTTGTTTTCAATATTCAGAATAGTCTAAGACAAAAATACAGAATTCAATTAAGTGAAAGAAAGATGTGTAAGTGAATACACCTCTATACAAGCTGGTAATAGCTGTGAGGTAAAAGAAATATAAAGGGCTCTAAAGCTCTCATTTCAAATCTTGAAAAATCAAGACTATTCAAAACTGATGGCCAAGATTAAATTCGTTTTATAAAATTTTAATAATAATCCACAGAAAAACTTTAAAAGAGGATCAGGAGAAACCAGCTGGAAAAGAGATAGGTAGCACTGCAAGCTATCTGGTTTCATTTTTCAATAGATTTTTCATAATAGCAAAACACAGCTACAAACATACTAATGTATTAGAAGTGATGGAGGCAACCAAGAGAAGAATTTTAAAATGGAAAAGATTAAAAGGGGTTACCCCGATAGGTGGGAATGAGGAAAAGGAAAGCTGGTATTTCATTCTTTTACTTCCAGAATGGCTTAAATTTTATTAACATATGCATGTAAATTGCCTGACTAATGCTTAATAAAAGAACAAGACTGAATTTAACATATCAGCTAAGCATGGTGACTATGTTTTGGATTTGTGTCCCCACACAAATCTCATGTCAAACTGGAATCCTCAATGTTGGAGGACAGGCCTCTTGAGAGGTGACTGGATCATGGGAGCAGACTTTCCCCTTGCTGTTCTCACGATGTTGAGTTCATTCTCATGAGATCTGGTTGTTTAAAAGTGTGTAGCACCTTCCCCTTTCTCTTTTCCTCCTGCTGGGGCCACAAAAGACAGGCTTGCTTCCCCTTCATCCTCTACCATGACTGTAAGTTTCCTGAGGACTCCCTAGCCATGCTTAATGCCTATGGAACCACGCACCAATTAAACCTCTTTTCTTCATAAATTACCCAGTCTTAGGTATTCCTTTATAATAGTGCAAGAATGGACAAATATAAACGGCCTGAGAATACTATTACCATCAGTAGGAGAGGAAAGAGCTGGCTGTAACCAGTAGGTTACAAAAACAGCAAGCACTGAACAATGTTTTTTAAGCTTTCTTAACTTTATACAAAGCAGATCTGGATTTGTGTTAACAAGACAAATATTTACATCTTGAGTGTCTTTTTGAGTACTTGATTCCATGCAGTATATTTTGCTGTTCTTGAGCAGTTCAAGATCAGCCTAGGCAACGTAGCAAGACCACATCTCTACAAAAATAAAAATAACGAAGTTAGCCAGGTATAGTGGCACATGCCTGTAGTCCCAGCCACTTGGGAGGCTGACATAGAGGATAGCTTTAGCCCAGGAGGCTGCAGTGAGCCACGCTCATGCCAACTGCACTCCAGCCTAGGCAAAAAAGCAAGACCCCATCTGTTAAAAAAAGTTTGTAAAGCAAATTTCAACAAAATTTCATGAGTTATATTTTAAGTTTCATTGCTTTAGTTCTTCTTCAGAGCCTCCGATTATTTGAATGTTGAAACTTCTTTGCCTGTCTGTAACTGTCACTCTCTCTGGAATGCTTCGTTTTTCTTCGTTTCTCCTTGTTTATTCATCTTAAACAGTTTTCTGAGAAATTTTATATTGTGTTTTTCATTCTAATGTTTAGGCTTCATTTTTTCAAATGATCTTTTACTTCCCTTTCCTCAGTTATCAACCACTTTTCTAATTTTTCCTAATTCAGATTTACATTGTGCTTTAATATTTATATCACTTTCTAAATTTCTCTGGGTTTATTTTGAAACAGGTTATAGTTTCATTGATTTTGTGGACATTTCTTTCTGACATGCTTTCAATGTCTGCAGTAATAATACTCTGCTCCTTATTCTTTTCTCTTATAAAAACTCTGTGGGGAATTTGACTATGATCCTTGTCTATTGCTCATTTTTTAAATAAAGTTTTAATTTTATTTTTTTTAAATGAGTTAAAAAAAAACTTTGGGGAAACTGGAGTAGCTTTTCTGACTTCAGTAAGAGTTCTTTTCTGTTTTCATGAAGGATACCAAAAAACAGACTCATGAATAAGATCTCCTGTGCTTTTATCTTCTCCCACTTTCATGTGACATTTTTTCCTTTGCACTCATTGTCTCCATCTTGCTTAATGTGGATTCTATTCCCAGCCATGTCTCCTTGGTGTAGGGCTTTGCCTGGGAAGGGAGCTTAAGCTGGTTAGTTTTGAGAGTTCATCTAGATCAGATGACTCTAACCTCTCTTCAGAATTTACTGTGTCCTCCAGGGAACTCAAAACTATCTCCAGTTCCAGCTGCTGTTCTCAAACATACTTGTCACAAGTCTCTCACTACAGTGAGTCTCTGCAGGTTATCTTGGGTTCTCATATTCTCAGGTCCATCAGAAACCCTCATGTCTCCTTCTGCACAAATGCTGATACCACATAGGTCTTGTTAGCAGGCATTTACTCTCACCTACTTACTTGTATGTGAGTCACTGGGGATACTGTTCACCTAGTCTTGCAGATGCTGAATGTGACATTTTGGTTTTGATGACCTAGTTACTCTGTCTCTATCTAGGGGAAAATGAGAAAATTTTAAAACTATGTTCTATTGTCATCTTCCTAGAAATCAGACATTCTTTCAAGGTATACTTAATAAGTATACCTGAAATCCAAAATCATGACTATAAATGTATTTGTTTTTACCTGGGTCTTAAATAAAGACACTAAGGTAAGAAATTCAATTTTACAATGTGGCTTACAACACCTCAGGTTTCCTATCATCTTTTCTATAAATACCAAATGTTCTTTCATATGACACACACATAATGGAATCATTATTAATTGCTTCAACTTAGAAACAAATAATAAAACTATGAAACAAAAAAATGGAAAATGAGAAACTCTTAAAACCACTTGAATTTATTAAAGCAAGCATTAATATACTTACTTGTAGGCATTTAAAATGCCATTAGGATGGCAAATTTTATTCTTTCTGTATTTGCTGAGCACTTCCTGTGTCCCAGAAATCCTGCCAGACAGTAGGCACACAAAGAGCCTAAGCCATAACCCCTAACCTTTTGGAACTATAAGACTAGCTGGACATAAAACCAATAAACATGTGTAAATGCCATAAAAGAATTAAAACAAAAACCACTTGCTAGAAAGAAATAATCTGAACTATTAGAAAAAGAGGAGTAGCTGTCTTTTTACTTTATGCATTTCTAAGGCACTTATATCTCCTCCACCAAAGATATACTACTACTTTATTTTTCCAAAATAAAAGATTCTTCTTTTCACCTGCTGAATTAAGATTCATTTCTAACTATCATACCTAATGCTGAGAAAAATAAATTAAGAGACATTCTTATAACATACAGAGTGGTACATATTACCAAACAGCTTTCTGAAAAGTTTTATCAAGGGTCTGAAAATTTTTCAAACATTATGACTTCCAGGAATCCATTATAAGAAAATAATTTTACAGCCAAATATTATGCACAGATATTAGTACTTGAGGCGGGCACATCACGAGGTCAGGAGTTCGAGACCAGCCTGGCAAACGTGATGAAAACCCATGTCTAAGAAAGATACAAAAAATTATCCGGGCATGGTGGTGGACGCCTATAATCCCAGATCCTCGGGAGGCTGAGACAGGAGAATCAATTGAACCCGGCAGGCGGAGGTTGCAGTGAGCCGAGATTGCGCCATTGCACTCCAGCCTGGGTAACAGGGCGAAACTCCATCTCAAAAAACAAAAAACAAAAAAACCAACAATTTAATGCCTAAAAATAAGAGATACTTAACTAGAAAATAAGTATGCTTTAAAATAAATATCTAAAAAGTAATTGATCTTCAATTCTAATTCTGAGTAACCTGGATTTGTTTCAAGTGCAAAGTAACAGCAGATCACCACTGTTAAGCTTTTGACAATGTAGGAAAACACTTATGATCTGCTAGTCAATATGAGTATAAAATGAATCTTAAACGACCACATCATCCTGAATATTCAAAATAATCTCAATTAATTAAAAAATGGCATGGAAAAAAAAAACCCAGAAGAGAATGTGCCACACTGCAGAGGACAATAAAATTGGTATGTTTTCTTAGCCTTATGTATATATATTTATAAATTTCTGAATTTTTTCAGTGATTTTGTATTACCTAATAAGGAGAAGTAAAAACATGGAAGCAAAAGCAAATCCACTATCTTTATAACTTACTAGAAAAATAATTTCATTGAATCAATGAGAAAAAAATCAAACAGCTCAGGTTGAGACATGAACACACAAAGGAAAAGATCAGACAAACAAGAACAACAATTCCAAGTGGAGGCAAACTGGCAACAGTTACCTAAATACTACAGTGTGCATGCCCTTTTATGCTCCCAGTGTACCCAGCACATAATGGGATTTTAAAAGTTGGGTCTTTTGGCTGGGTGCGGTGGCTGACGCCTGTAATCCCAGCACCTTGGGAGGCTGAGGTGGACGGATCACCTGAGGTCAGGAGTTCAAGATCAGCCTGGCCAACATGGTGAAACTCCATCTCAAAAAAATAAAATAAAATAAAAGTTGAGTTTTTTGTAGTTTACAGATCTGATTTCTAACACTTCTGTAATGAATACACCCCATTTCTGTGACTGCTGAAATTTAACTGTTCTATAATGACTATACCACATTTCTGTGATCACTGGAAATATGAAAATTTTGTCCTACAAAATTCACATTTTAAAATGAGTTAAGAGAATCTAAAATTAAAACTCTGCCACAAATGGTTTTAAGTACTTAGATTCACATACGTGTGTGTGTGTGTGTGTGTGTGTGTGTGTGTGTGTAGTGAATGCATAAGAATTATGACAAAGACAATATGAACAAATCAGCACATTTAAAAATAAATTTCCATGTTTATTCATCCTCAAAAAGTGATAGTTCTGTATGCTTTGGAACTATTCCACATTTTAAAGTGGCTAGTATATCACTATTGTTTAAACATTTTTTAGTTGTTAAAGAAGCTATTTCTGACAAAACAAAGAATGGTAGCAACTTCTATTTCCAACACATTTTTCCAAATCACGTTCCACAGGATATTAATGGGTATAAATAAAAATAAAAGGGAGGGAGGTCTCTTAATCAAATAAACTGAAGAAATGCTGGTTTACACAGGTTTCTTTATATAAAAGCCTTTATGTTCATATACATGGTAATCTCCAAGGCAGTGCTTTTCCCAAGTCTAATCTCAGAAGTGACTCTACACCTTAAATAAACTGAATTTGGTTACTTGTGATTGAAAAGGGCAGAGAGTGGTTCCTAGGTTCCCCAAATGATGGTGTGCTAGGGTAGAATGGTGTCACTCATCAGTAAAAGGACTGAATGGGTGAGAAGGAGGGAATATCCGGGAGAGGCATCCAGGAAGCAGTTACTTGAGTATGGAGCTCAGAAGAGAAGAATGGGATGCAGAGATTTTGATAACCTCAGCATATAGGCGTCAGCTGAAGTCATTACTGTCAATGTCATTACCCAGACAGTACTCTCTATTTTCTCTCTGCATGCCTTGAATTCAATACATGAATCTTAAAACTCTATCGAAAACCTCGACTGCCTCAATTTATTTGTTATCCATAAGCTCGGGGATCCTTGTAGGCAGAGCACCTATAATAGTACCTGGTACAAAGCAAATGCCAACCAAATAAATGTTTGTTAACAAATTATTTGTTCTTCCAAAAATCAAAAGAAAACCCAAATTTACCTCATTCATATTCTAACTGTATTTGAAAACATACAAAAAAGATCCTCAAATTAAATAAGTACAGAAACACCTATAGACACATGGACTAAACGCAACAAAGTCTGACTTTGGCTTAGTGTTCAATAAAACTAGCTTTTTCTCTCCCCACCACCCCCACAACCACAGCTTAACTGGAAAATAAAAATTGTATATATTTAAGGTGTACAACATGACGTTTTGATACACATATACAAAGTGAAATGATCATCACAATCAAGCTAATTAATATATTAATCACCTCACTGAGTCACCCTGAAAACCTACTTTTAAGCTTTCACTTCTGAAAGGCCAATCAACCAATGCATACTTCAGTGTCCTTTCCAGCATCCCTGAACCTGTGCCTCAACAAGGAAAAGGTGAGTAAGTTACCACATCTAACAAACAAAACACAGCCAGTACCATGAACCATGCCAGAGGGTAAAAACAAGGTCTGGAGAAAACAGAACACTTGCTTTCAAATGTGCACAGGCACTCTCTAGAAATAACATTGGGTGAACATCTACTCATGAGTTTTAATGTGTTGAAATTCTATCAGTTGAATAAATGTGTGCATAGTAATACAAGAGCAAACTGCTACATTAATTAATGATGATTTTGAAAGCTGTTAATTTTATGTTCAAAAACAATTATTAGCTTTCAAATTGTTAGAAAGGGAATACACCAACAGCTAATACATTTATTACAGAGCTAGATCTTCTTTCCTGGGTTTTTTCCTTTGTAAGCCTATAAATGCTGATAATTTTTAAAGAATACGAGGCTGAATAAGAGATTGGATTTTATCGTAAATCTAATCTGTAGAATTTTCTGGTGTTCTTGCATTTATACAATTAACTAGATAACTATAAACGTATTTACTCATTAGTTATTTCATTCCTTTGAGGCCATAAGCCTTTCGAGAAAAAGAGCTATTTGGAAACCCTCCACGTCTTGTGAGGATAAATAGCAACTTTGCAACTCCAAAATTTCATGAGAGAAAAATCTCCCAAATCAGTAATATTCATAGATAAATCTATGAGATACCCCAAAAATACTTTGTTCCTCTACTGACCTCAGTCGAAAGTGAGCATCTACTTGGTATAGCCAATGTGCAGTATAGCGCCCAAGGAGCAATCCAGGAGCTGACAATGCTGAGAAATAGTTCCTGCACCAAAAGGTCAAACTTATAAAATCTGACAACAAAAAAATGTGCATAAAATTCTAAAAATGTTTCTGTAAATATGCCTATTTGTTTTTCTATGATGGTGATATTCAGCTTCAGCATCATATTGCTTTTAACAATCGGTGAGCAACTCAGCCAGAATGTGTACTGGCATACCTCTAATATGTACAGGCAAACATACATGTGGCAAGCCTGTGTGCATGCATGACAAATGAGTAACAAGATGATTGCTCAATCACCTTTGACATAAACAACAATTACCATCGGTCTTAAAATGGTGACTTCCACATGAATCTAAAGTATTATATGATCTCCAATTTAATTTACAAATATATTCAAGCACATTTCTTCATACAAAATGGTACACCTGAAACATTTTTTTAAAATCTTAAAATCATAAAATTATTATTTTTCCCCTAGGCAAAACCCAGATCACCAAAAATAAAAACCAATCACAAAAACTACACAAATGATATAATTAGCTATTAGATATCAATTAAAGATTTATATAATTACTTCTTTTCCAGTTAGCAATCACATTTTAAAACATTAGTATATAATCAAATAAAACTATCTGACAGAGTTTCAAATGTAAGTCACTTAGTTCAACAAAATGCCTTACAATATGCCTGATTTAAGAACATATAAGTTCAAAAGTTATTAACACTTTATACATTAGCTGCACTACATTTTCAGGAATTTGAACATAGCCACATACGGAACAGCCTCCAGTTTCCCAAGTATAAGATCACCTCAATTAATTATAAAGCAATCAAAAAATATTATTTCAAAAATGGCTTCAAAGTGCTGCTTCTATATAAAAATACAAATGACAAAAGAATAAGCAGGGGATGGAGGGGAGCAGGGAAGATAGGAGGAAGGGAAATGGAAGGCAGGGATATCAGGAACTAGGAAAGAATAAACAAAATCCCAGAGCATATCTTTTTAAGAAACCATACTTATGGGGATAATATCCTTACTTTAATTGTCAGTCTTTTTAACGATATCCTACTAACATCTACTCCCATAAAAGATCTGCCATACTCTAATAGGGATCTGGGGGAAACATGCATTCAACCATAAAGGTGACTGTGTTATTTACATTATTAACAGAAAGATTCTAATTCCCACCAAAATATTAGCCAGCTCTTGAAAAGCCTAAGTACTAGCAATTACTATGCTGTATTTGTCTTAACACCACTATAAATCACTGATTATCAATCTGAGTTCAAAAGTAAGTTTAACAGATAGCCCAGCTACCTTTGCATTTACTGATCTACAATTCCCCCCACTAACTGCTATTTATCAGAAAGTTCCCCCATTCAAAATATACCATTGATTCCCACATTCTCACAGCCATAGTTTACTGTATTTCAAAACTTGAGTCACCTGTATGCATCGTCTTCTTTCAAGTCTCATATCATCCTGATGGGGTGGGGGAAGGGAGGGAAGAGTCCAGCGGCAAAACTATAACACTGTGTGAAGAAAAACAGATTATGATAAGAGATAATGATGTAAGACAATTACCCCTAATTGAGGAATATCTAACATAACGACAATCCCAAAACATACAGATAAAATGACTTCAAATGTGCAAAATTCGTTTTCTAACATTTAAACTTACTTAAAAACAATTTTCCTTAGTCTTCAATAATCAAAATCAATTATACATAAAATGTATTCAATTGTCAGAGAAAATAAAAACAGTTTCAAAATGTGCCTACTACTATCAAAAATTTCAGGCCTTTTTCTAGGTATCAAATAAACCTGAATATTCCACTATTTAACTTATCTGGGGAAAAAAAACCCTACAGTTTGTAATTTTCATCAGTTCACAAATCAAGATGAATGCAAATGCACTTTTATGGTAGTTTACTATTAAGGCAGAGGTAATCAAAGTTACTTTCAGGGAAAGGCAACATGTCAGTCTACCAATGTGATTTATAAATTAAGTTCTGAGACACTTCTCACAACTGCTCCCCTAAGTCCACAAGCCTTCTTGCTCTCCAAGTGGTTTCTCTTATTTTACTGCAATTGTTTTAAAAGACTTCCTACTTATTGCTTACACTGATAATTCATGGATGACCTGAAAAATTCATAACAACTTACAGGAAAATGAAAGTAATGAGGTTACCAACTGCTAACAACAGACGAGGTAAAGACACGTAAAGGTTAAAACCTAACCATAAAGGAGTTAAGTCAAAAATTTATCTTTTAAATTGATACTGTGGAATTAATTCAAGGAATATTCTAAATAGAACAATGTTGCATATGGTGGCCATGTTCCTATGCCAGTCTCATGAAAACTACTGACTCCAAGATATGTTCCTGGTCAAGGGCACCAGGGCTGCTCCAGAAGAGATACCAAAATGTCTCCAATTCTCTAGACAAATTCTAATATAAGCTGTTTTCCTTTGTTAGCACCCTCTCGATTCCCAATGCCTCCAATTCCTAAACTTCACATGATGTCATCCCAATCATAACGCTTAATAATCCTTTTCCACAAGTTATTTTACACTCCTAAATTACTATACAAAGCTCCTATTGCCTCAGTATAGTTCATTTCAGGTAAGCAAAAGAAAGAAACCAACTGGACTGAAATAACACTAAGATTTGCAATTTCCAACAACCATTCTAGTTTGCCCAAATAAATCTCTTATTGGTAGAATTCCAAGTGGTGTTATAATAATATAGATTTGAATCTATATTTACAGCCTCAAAAGATTTCTGTTTTTCATTTATTTCTCCTTATACTTTTGAACTCCCGGGTTCTTTAAAAGCTCCAACTTTGTACTCCAAATAGCAGCAATAGTAGACACTTCACTGAAAAAGAACCTCAGAAACAGGGGTTTATGTGAGTTATTTTTAAATCAGGAATTGCCTGTGTCTGAAATCACTACCTATATTCCAGATTCTATTCCTGAAGAACTCCCATTCCAATTCAAATGCCTGTTATGGTACTACATTAAACACTAGTCCTACCACCAGCTGATATCCAATTGTGGGGGGTATATGCATAGATGGATGAAGGAACACTAGAGTACTGCATCAGAATAGTTCACTCTGTAAAAATAATAATTGAATCAATAGTATCTTTACTCAAAGGACATCATTTTCTAATAATCTTTCCCCTAAAATGGGCAGTCTTTAAAATTCTGACATGAAGTATAGGAAAAGAAATATAAATTCAATCTCCAGTTATGAACTATATATATAATCAAATCCTTTAGGCTCCCAACATCATATTCTTCACCTAGAAAATGTTACAATGCTACTTACACCTCACCAATTTTGATAGAAGTAGATATTACTGACACAAAAGTTCTTTTTAAGAAGCAGAATCAATTAAGGTTATCAGTATTCTTTATTTAAAATGGTTAGCAATTAGCAGATTATTTTATTACTATTTTAAACATCTAAAGGTAAGAAATATGAATGAAAATTTCTGACACTTTTTGAGACATTATCCATTAACCATTATTTATTTGAAAGGCCACCTAAAAGATCTCTTATGAGTTACAAAATTGAGCAACCAAACCATCATATGCTAAGTAACAATAAACTCCAGAAATCTTGACCTTAGATTATTTTAAATAAAGACTCTAGTGATTATTTCATATATCCTTCCTTCAGGCTGGTCACTTTTCAAAAACAAAAATGTTTGTATGAGGTCAGAGTTTTTACAACAATAAACAGATAATCCACACACCAAATGTGCTTGCAGATAAGCTACAGATATGATTTTCTTCCTAAAGAAGTTTAAACATCTAGACATATTTCAATTTTTTTTTTTTTTTGAGGAAAATAGAGTATATTTTGCATCATTTCTCCCACAAATGAAGTCATTCACAAACTACAGAGTAACAATCAAATGCTAATGACAAACATCTATCTTTACCACAGGAACCTCTCATAATCCTCAAAATCTTTTACAGTACATTTCAGCTCAGTTTGCCAAAGGCAATGTGATGGTCTACCAACAATCAGGAATTGAGCTTACATGGTTTTTTGAAGTTAAACTTACAAAGCAATTGTTTTAAAATCACTGCACAAAATTAATCTACAGCATATCTTCAGGGACAAGACAATTTCTACAGGTAGGTACTAGGCTTAGTCTTTTGGTGTCTGTATCCCACAGGCAGGGGTGGGGCATAGGCAGGGGTGCGGGGAGGAATGAAGTCACCTATTTAAAGCACTGATATACTACGATTTGTAAAAAAATAATTTAAAAAATTTAAAAAACTAATCAACAGAGATCCAAAATGTTAATACGGTGACTGAAATGAATGCATTAGCATGATAGGCAAGTTCAGATTAATTTAGGAACTAATAAACTAAATGGCAGATGCAATATGTTCTCTAATGTGACAATGTTTTATAATGACACTAAACTAAAAATTGTATCTAATTTCAAAATAAGTAGTAGGTAAGTATTACAAGTAGCAGATTTTTTAAAAATCAGTATGATACAACGAGCATTGAAAGTACTAGTTAAGCACTGTCTCACTTCTTAGGCTGGGAGAAAATACTAAGTTGTTTTTTATTACTTCATTTTATATGTTATATAAATTCTCACATATTTCACAATTTAAAAAATTTAACCCATATGAAAACATAAAATATGTGCACACTGGAAACTAAAAAGGCAGATAGTTCAGACGATGTCCATTAAAATTAAGCAACCACAAAAAGCTACAAAATAGAAATCAAGAAAAACTAGATCTAAAATTAGGTTCCATAAATTAAACTTACATCATTATCTAAAATTTATACACTGTTAACTAACACTCCCTTATAAACTTTTGCTCATTTACACTAACAAATTAAAGTGACAGAAGAAAGCAAGTCTTCTTTTTCCACATAGTAATTTTAGAAATAGACTTTCTAGAATTATAATACCCAAAGGAGTCAAACAAAAGGAAAATAGAAGTATCATGGGCTTGATGCCTAACACACAAGAAAAAACTCTCTTTTATTTCCAATAAGATGATTAACCAGCATTACAGAGAAAAAGCAATTGTATGCTAACTGATTTCACTTGAAATCCTAAAAACCCAGAATATTTATCGCTCCCCTCAAAAACCCTAGAAAACAGTAACAGTTTAAAGGGGGGGGGAGGGTGCAAAAAACACAAGACTTTATAATATTGCACCAAAATGATTAGCAAAATTACAGGGAAATGAACATTTGTGGAACACTTACTATGTGTGCACCAACCACTCGGCTAAGACACTTTATAGATGTTGACACATCTGACTTCCTAACAGCCCTACAAGTAGGTAGTGTTACTTCCACTTCATCAACAGGGAAAGCGAGGGTCAGAAAGATTAACTGGCCTAAGGTCACAGTCTGTGAACTGTGGTCTCACATTAAAGTTCACCATGGCAAGATGCCACTCATTAAGGATCACTGAAATAGTTATGAGAAAATTACAGAGATGCAAGAACTCACATGCGTCTAAGTCTGATTTCAGCCCCTATACGTACTACTCTGCATCAACCATCCTAAAGATGAAAAAACAAGAGCTCATTAGCAGTAATTACTTTGGAAAAAGCATTGTAATTTAGAACAGAATACTCATTTTCCCAAATACTCATCTAGCAGAAAATTTTTGATTCCGGAATATTATAACAGGTTGCTGTATTTTCCCTTTACCAAAAAAATTTTAGACTGGGCACAGCAGCTCATGCCTGTAATCCCAGAACTTTGGGAGGCAGAGGCAGGTGGGTTGCTTGAGCCCTGGAGTTAGAGACCAGCCTAGGCAACAGGCAAAACCCCATCTCAAACCCAAAAAAACAAAAAACTTGGCTGGGTGTGGTGGTGCAGCCTGTAGTCCCAGCTACTAGGGAGGCTAAGGTGGGAGGATCACCTGATTCTGGGAAGTCAAGGCTGCAGTGAGCCCTGATCATGCCACTGCGTTCCAGCCTGGGCAACAGAGTGAGACCCTGTCTGAAAAACAAAAAGAAAATATATATATATATATATATATTTAAGGAGACAGACTGAAAAGAAGGCAAAAACCAATAGCAGATGAGTCAATTTTGCATTAAAACCTTGGTCAAGGTAAAAGAACATTTGGGAATATAAACATGGGTCTTGGATTTTACTACTCCTGTGGCATTTTAGAAGTGAAATAACTGAAATATGTGTTAAAGAGGCTAGAAACGTGATTTCTCAGGCAATTATGTGAAAAGAACTAGGAAGAAGGTTTAAGAACTAAAAGCTGAGCAGATTAAATAAGTCTGGCCCCAAATTTTTGCTATCTCAAACAACCAACTCAGTATCTCTCGGACCACATCGGGGCTTAATAGACAAAATTAGGCACCAAGTATTTGGACACACCAACAAATAGAGGAAAACGGGAGAAAAATGCCTCATATGCACATTACCTGAAACAATACATATAACACTAACAAATCATTTTTAAAACTGAAGGGTAGAAACAGAAGTTTATGGAAGTAAGCTATCATCAGTAAGTGTAAAGTAATAGTACAGGTACCCTGTCACTAATTCAAAATATGTAAACTACCACTGATATTCTATTGTGCTTGCTGTCCTTTGTCTACCTTCACAACGTGAAAACATTTACAATGACTTGCACAGGTTTGTATGACCTTCAAGTCTATCAACTATTTATGTATTCTCTTGAGTTTCGAGTTCCTCAAACATGAATTGTCAGACCACACAGCTTTTCGGGAACCTAACTCCCACTACTAGAAAGTGACTGCTCTATCCAGTAAACAGTAGAAAATACCCCTATCATATGCAGACCTAAGTTCCAAAGACTCATTTCTAAGACAGTTAGTTAAAAGCCTACACGTTAAGAACTACTTTAGTACGCAGTATGTCAAATTAAGGCAACTTTTATAAGGTGGGCTTATAAAAGTTCCAGGCCCAGAAGACCTCAATGAACTGAGCCTGAAAGTCAGTTATCCTTCACTGCATGGGATGACTTACCTTTAATGGGCACTGGTATAAATACTCTAAACCACTAAACCCCATAAATAATTACATAAAGTAAGTACCACTATCATTTCCATTGTCCAGCTGAGAAAACTAAGGCACAGAGAGGTGAAGTGAAGCCATCCCAAGTCACACACAACTAATAACATAGAGATAATTCAAATCCAAGCAAACTGACTACAAAGTCACTGCTTTTCACCATATTAAACTGAATCTACCATTTCCCCTGCTCAAAAAGGGAGGAAAGAGCAGGGAAGACAGGTGAAAAAATCCTCTTCTCCTTTTTTGTATTCTTAGTCTTGGTTAACGGGTATCACCAACAGCCCAATATTCCAAGGGCAAAAACCGTATTACCTTTGCACCAACCTAATAAAATTCCACCACCTGAAGTTTGGTGTTGGAATCTCTGCTCTTTTAAAAAAAAAAAAATTATCTTTATATCAACAATTTATATTTGCATCATCATTTTAGCAGGTGCACAGTACTCCATCGCAAAAATGTAAATGCATTTTAAGCAAACACCTATTGGGGGTATGTGGCTTGTTTCTAATTTTCAGTAGCATGAATTTTAACCTTAGAGCTTGCTTCTTCCCTCTGCTAACAGGAACTCTAAGAGCAAAGTGGTATGAAGGAAATGCCAAGAGCCATGAAGACAAATCTCTTTAACTGACATGCTTGCTTAAGGATGTTCTTTTATGTCACCTACACATAATGTGCTCAAACTGTCTAATTATTCAAATCAATTCTAGATCTTAAGAGGAACTTTAAAGGGGTGGCCCAATGACCCTCTAGGTGATTCCTCTGGGAATCAAAGTTGAGATCTAGCACTTTGTGTTATCTACTGTAAGGTTTCCCTCACTAACCTGAACATCTAGGGTAATCTCATTTATGCATGCATTCCCTAAACCAAGCAGTATCTATCAGACAGAAGACATTTAGAAAGAATATGTGGAATCAGTAGCCTGTAAGCCCTTCTCATAACTAGCTTATAAGAAATGTACTGGAAAACCCCTTGCTCTCTCTCCTTTCCGACAGTACCAACTTTTCTATACAGGATGTTCTGTAATACGATATGTACACACATATATAATGTATATATAAAATGTTAATATGTAATTGATTTGCACAAGTGCATGCATACATATACTTAGTTGGTTATATGTACTTTTATATGTATGTAATTATATATCATTTTATAAACCATTGCTTTTAATTATCCTTGCATCTCAGAAATACAGAAAAATAACAAGGCACAGAAGATAATCAAAAACACACTCTGTCATTACAGCTTACGTTTTCTTCCAATGAGTCTATTGCTAAAAGTAGTAAAATGAGTTCAGTTTTACTTACTTTCCCTCCCACATTTTTGTGGAGTTTACAGAGAAATGCTGCCCCCCGCCCCCGCTTAAAAATTCTTAAAATTTATGTTCTTGTATTTTACAACACTAGTTATCTTCCAAATAATCCAATGTCTCTTTCACATTTAGCTCTAACCTCAGATGTAACCTCTGGTTCTATCTCCTGGCCACTCCACTCATTTCTCTATACATCTTTCTGCAAAAGAAATATTTTCAAATGTTTACTCCAAACTAATACTTCAAACTCTCTTCTCTGCTCTAACTTCTCACTCAACATCCAGTCTAACAAGCTGCTGGGTGGCTGCCTACAGTGCCATATCCCTGCCTCCACTCTCTGTGCCTACAAGTCCTCATCACCTTCCTGCCCAACACGTTCTCCAATCGAACGTCCCATCTCTATTCCCTGCACCACCATTCTTTCAGTAATTTCATTACAAGCTGCTGACTTTATCTATTCTAAATGGTTTACTAAATCCTATCCATTTTCAAAGTCCCTCATGCCTTTCCATTCTTCTCCATGCTCACTTTAGTCACTTGATCCAAGTCCTTAATTCACCGTTAAGTATTCCACCAAATGCCTCCTGGAATTAAGTATCTGCTACACCTGATGGTTATGTCAGAAACGCTAGGGGAGATTCCCTAGATTAGACTCTACTCCCAAAAATCCTGATTCAGGAAGCCTGGACAAGGACCTAAGAACATGTGTTTTGTTTTAACAAGATGTTACAAATGAATCCTGGACCCAGCCAAGTTTGGGAACTACTGTGCTTAAAAATCCCTATCCCCTGCCCTAATTCATTGTACGTAAGCTGCTACACATCCTGTTCTGAGACATAGGACTTTCAAGCTGGATTTAACCCCTCTATAATTTAGAAACATATGGTCTTATCTTACTCCCCTGAACTCAGTTCAATGTGACACTCCATAAAATACATTTAAGCCCCTTCTGCATTAGTGCTTATTTCTCCTACCTAAAATTTGCCCCTTTCTTGCCCATCCATCTTCAAGATTACCTCAATTTGCCTTCATCCCACTGAATGTTACTGTAGCCTCTCCTCTTAACTTGCATATATTCCTGCTATATTCTGTTAATTATTTATGTTATATACTCACTCCAGTGGCATTATCTACTACTTGGGGGAAATTATCACTAGATCTCCTGTCTCTGTATCACAGTAGATGTTCAACAAACAAATTGGCATAGCAGAATAACAACAATGAAAATACTGCTTTATGTAGAAAAAGTGTGTTGTAAAGCAATATGCAGATTACATATATTTGTTTTTCAAAAAGAGAAAAAGTAGTTATGTGCAGGGAAATAAATGGTGAATTATATACAAAATGTAAACAGTATTTATCTCAGAAGAGAAAAACTGCAGGGAATTGTCATTCTTATCTGTATTTTCTAAATTTTATAAAATGAATGTTTATTTTGTGATGAAATACAAACCTTAAACCTTAAAATTGCTATTCTGGAATTTTCTCAACCAATGGACATTCTATAAAAAGGACTGACACACTACCATGTCAGTAGTCACACTGTCATAATCCCAATACATACGACATTCGTTAATGCCAACATTTCTACATCTATACTTCAAAAATTCCATTGGCCTCACTAAACTGAATATACAATTTTTGGGACCTGATTCACAGACTTGCCAAATCAATATACATGAGCATGCTATTACTCTACCTGTATTATAAGTGGGGTTTTGTTTGTTTTATTGCTTTGGTTCGTCCTTTCAGTCAAAACTACAAATCTTCACAGTGTAACTGTCTTTTTTGGGTGGTGGGGGAACAGTGTCATACTACGTCACCCAGACTGGAGTGCAATGGTGTGATCTCAAGCTCACTGCAACATCCGCCTCCTGGGTTCAAGCGAGTCCCCTGCCTCGATCTCCTGAGTAGCTGGGATTATAGGCGCCCACCACCATGCCTGGCTAATTTTTGCATTTTTAGTAGACACAGGGTTTCACCATGTTGGCCAGGCTGGTCTCGAACTCCTGACCTCGTGTTCCACCCATCTCAGCCTCCCAAAGTGCTGGAATTACAGGTGTGAGCTACCACGTCTGGGTTTGTTTTTTTTTTTTTTTTTAAAGACAGTCTCACTCTGTCACCCAGGCTGGAGTGCAGGGATGAAATCTCGGCTCGCTAAAAAACCTCCGCCTCCCAGGTTCAAGCAATTCTCTTGCCTCAGCCTCCCGAGTAGCTGGGATTACTACAGGAGGGCACCACCACGCCCAGATAATTTTTTCTACTTTTAGTAGAGACAGAGTTTCACTGTGATCGTAGCCAGGTTGGTCTCAAACTCTTGGCCTTAAGTGATCCTTCTACCGCACCTTCCCTCCCAGAGTGCTGAGATTACAGGTGTGAGCCACAGTGCACGGTCAACTGTCTTCTATCTGTGTAAGTCCAAGAGACACACAATATAGGTGAGAAAACTGGAATTAACATCAAAATAGGTCAAGCATGGTGGCACTTACCAGTAATCCCAGTTACTGGGGAGGCTAAGGTAGAAGGACTGCTTAAGCCCTGGAATCTGAGGCTGTAGTGACCTATGATCATTCCACTGCACTTTAGCCTAGGTGACAAAGTGAGACTGTCTCTAAATAAATAAATAAATCTTGGGACTAAATGGTCTAAAAATACCTGTAAGACACCGTATTAACCACTCCTCTCCTTACGCAGAATAAAATGCTAAATATAGTGAAAATTTACCCATTTCAAAGAAGAATTGTCATGATAAACTATTTCAAGAGCTTCCAATTCCTAGTCACAAATTATCTCCTAAATTCCTCTATACCAATTTAAGTTCACACTGTTTTTTGCTACATTCTGAAGAAACAGAAAATACCTATACAGTCTACAAAACACTTGACACCCTACAAAACACCTTTCATATGCAGAAAGACTTATTCCTCAGCTTCTTCTCCAACTGAACATCAAGACTTTCCATTTCTCTTCTCAAATCTTATTAACAAACCTCCGTAAATTGTTCTTGCTCAAATCTCATGCTTTCTCAATTTATGATCTCCACATCTGTACACAGTCTATTTAAACATGAGTCCTGGCAAATGTGATTGCTCCTATACTCTTCAAAATAAGTCTTTAAGTCCAGATTCATGTTCCTTTTGTAGAGCATTTTGCTTCATGTTCAACCTCCACTTTTAGAAATCCATTTCATAACAGAAAATACAAAACGTATATACAAAAGTTTATTAAAATATTATAAATAATAACAATGTTCAACACAAAGAAAAGGTAACAGATATTGTGTGATCACTTGAATTCTTCTGAAAGCTTCACTACATGAGAAAGTCATACCATTATATTAGGAAGCCTTTCCCAAAGCACAGTTTTAGAAGAGTAAAATACATAGAAAATGCTCGAAGAAAACATTCAAGATTATTCATAATGAATGACTTTGGCTAATAATCCTCTGAGTAATTGCTGATCTTTTTATACTGCTTAATGTATCACAATTTTTATAAATATAAACATCTTTTACAAGGAAAAAAATGGTCCAAGAAATTCAGCTTTCATCTTAACATTAAAAATTTAAAAGTCCCTTCATCATGGACTCTAACTATGGGCCACACTGAGTAACCACTAAGTACTTCCAATTTTTTAAACTCCAACAGAGGTTAAAAAGTTCATGACAATGGACAAATATCTTTGCTTTTAACAATCAGTTAATATCCTGCTAGGTACCACCATCCAAAAATAAGACCCAAAAAAGTGCTTAGCATCGCTTAACCTGGCATTCAAGGCCCTAAGGCACCTTAGGAGCCAGGCTGCCCCAGCTGAACTCCTGGCTCCATCATTTATTGCACCCATAGAACTGCTGTATTATCAAAGACGTGGCACCTGTAAAGCATTTAAAACACTGCACAGCAAGTGATCAATGCACTGTTGCTTCTTTTTACTGTTAAATTGTAAATTACTATTACCTCAACCTTTTCATTCTATCTCCTAGTACACATCTACACTCTAGTCACAATAGACAAAGTCCTAACTACCCAAATACAACTCTTTTGCTAAAGCTACTCCATGGGTCTTCTTTATTCGCCTCTGCCCATAAATGGCACATCCAAACCCAATTCCAGTACTGTCTCCCCCAGAAGTTGCCACCACACACCTATAGACATGACCCTGGCACAGCAGTATTTATGTCACCATTACCACCCTATCCCAATCTGCCCTGAACCACAGGTAACTGTATGCATGTGGAAAAAGCCCTGTTCACCTCACCCTCCAGAAGGCTAAGAGTCTCAACTACCACGGACTGTCAATAAAGGAGTAAAAGAAACTCATTAGCATCAAACCAACTCATCTCCTAAAACGTCTACTTTGGGTTGAAACTGAAACAAATTTGAGTTAAAATTTGTAAATACTGAAGATAAGTAAGCACAGTTAAGTGATACTTGCAACCAAATAGTACAACCAATGGGTCTGCTGTGGTTTAGTTCTATAACTGAACCCAACGCAAAGAGCACAAAAGCTAGTGTTTTTGCTACAGAGAATGACTGTTCTATGTGCTAAGAAATAGTTTATAAAATTATCAACTCTCTAAGTTTAATCAGATAAATCCAGGGAACAGTTCTGGTTTATTTATTTCCTTTTACATGCTAAGTGTCTTTTCTAAAAGGAGTATTTTTAAAAGTGGCATTACTTACACTAAAAGTGTTAGAAAGTCTGATGGGCAAAACACTGAGAACTGCTAAAGCCAAGAGGATAAGGACATGAGAGCTCATTATAGTATTCTTTCCATTTCTGTATATGCTTGAAGTTTCTTGCAATTTAAAGTTTTTCAAAAAATTAAAACAGGAGTACGTGAGAAAAGAGTCAGAAGTCCAATCATCTTCGAACTACAAAATAAGTGAGCTACCGGACAAAAGAAGCTAACTAAAAGAAATTTAAAGAATCAGTGACACTTTGTAACAAGAGAGCTTACAAGCATGCCATGACTGAGCAAAATATGTGGGGTTCTGTTGTTTGTTTCTCTTTGGGGAAAGGGAAAAGGGTTAAAATAGCTTGGAAAACTATTATTCATGAAATGTTTTTAAATAAGTCACTAACAAAGATTTGCCTATGTAAGCTTTGATTTCTATAACCTTTTTTGAAGCATTCGTTGTGTTAACACAAATGTACAGCTGAAATCTGAAACTTCACGGAGCCGGGGTAAAACTCCCTTTCAGATGTCATCAGCCAGTTTCGAGGGATCAATACAGCTCAAATTTCCTAGTGCCAACCTGGGCAATAGATAGACTGCACTACCAGTCTGATCAGCTGACATTCTCCACCATCTGAGGGAGAAAAACTGTACACTTCAGCAACTTCCCCCAAAATTTCTTCTTGCTACCCGAAGTCATAACTGACTTTTATCTTCACACTTTTTAACAATATAACACATTTTTCATGATACCTCAGATATGAATTATACAATTTAACACACAATAATGTTATATTTAGAGCTAAGATGTCTTCAATTTCATTTAATTCAAATCAGTCCTTTACCAAATGTGGAAAGTGAAGTCTAGAGAAGTTATATTTTGTTTTTAAGGTTTGATCATAAAACCAAAGACAAAGATAAAATAATAATCAATTGTCATTTTAGTTAAGCCTTCAAACTACTCTGTAACAGAGAAGTACAGGCTGAGCATCTATAATCCAATGATCCAAAACTGTAAATCTATTGAGCACAGATATGATGCCACCGGTGAAAAATTCCACACCTGACCTCATATGATGGGTTAGAGCCACAGCTCAGCAAAAACTTTACTGTGTGCACAAAATTACTGAAAATATTGTATAAAATTACCTTCAGTCTGTGTGTATACAGTATATAAAACATAAATGAAATTCATGTTTAGTCTTGGGTCCCATCTCCAACATATCTCACTATATATATGCAAATATTTCAAAATTCAAAACAGTTCTACTCCCAAGCACTTTGAATACAGGATACTCAACCTATATGTGTAAATATATATGTGTAAGTATAACAAGAATATGAGCACTTATATATAAATGGAGATGGACAGGGAAATGTCAATAAGAAAAACAACAGCAAACCTTTACTAGTCAAGGCAAACTGGTCAAGGCAATGGGCCTGGAGAGGCAAAGGGGTAGCAGTAGAGAAGAAAGTTATATCAAGTAGTAGTAGATGATTATTTTTTTAAAAAAAATCAAAATTCTTTCAAATATCAACTCAAAAACAATTTTTCTAAATACTGGTAATTAGGATATTAAAATTTTCATTAGTAAATATCTCTACAAAATATATATATATATATATATATATATATATATAAAAAAGTTGTTTTCTGAGACAGAACCTTGCTCTGTAGCCCAAGCTGGAGTGCAGTGGCATGATTTTAGCTCACTGTAATGTCTGCCTCCCAGGTTTGAGCAATCCCCATGCCTCAGCCACCCAAGTAGCTGGGATTATAGGCATGCACCACCACACCCAGCTAGTTTTTGTATTTTTAGTAGAGATAGGTTTCACCATGTTCACCAGGCTGGTCTTGAGCTCCAGATCTCAAGTGATCTGCCTGCGTCAGCCTCCCAAAGTGATTGGATTACAGGCTTGAGCTACTGCAACCTGTCTCATCACTTTATATTTTCAAGAAGGTAGTAATGGTGTGTTGGTGGCTGGGGTCTCTAGCTGAAGAAAAGGGAAATTTTTCTATCTCTGGTAACGTCCTTATGGACATAAACCTCAGTGAGCTGGAATAGCTATGGAATGTATGCTTCTGGTTAACTAAAACTTAATCAGTCAACACTCTGCAGTAACCAATACAGAAAATACTTCTGCCTTACAAAGTATGGTATGCCAGAGATAAGTTAGTGTTCTCTGACATTTGAGGCATTTCAAATACCTCATGTGCTGTACTGAATAATTATAACTTCATGTGGTCACAGAAGGGATAAGAAATGGCTAATACTGGGACATCCTCTGGAATTTTTAGGAAATAAATATATATATATATTCCTTAAAAAAAGAGGAATCATCATACATACATATGGGTACACTTCAATAACTTCAACAATGAGAACTTACTTACGTCTATTGATACAACTGAGAAACAAGTTTACATAACTGAACACACACCAATAACGATGCCATGACACTGGATGATGTCCAGCACTGGTGATGCAGGGTGAGGCTTGCTGTCACTGTGCCTCCACTTCATGGACCTCACAGTACAGTGTAGGAAACAGACAAAAATCTCACTAATGAATGACTACGCACACACACCACACCATGCTAAAGTTATGAGGGAAAGTACAGATTGCTAAAAGAGAGAGACATTTAGATTTGAGAAAGGTCAAAAATAACCATTCTAAATCCATACATTCCACTTCACAATCCCACCCCAGCCATGCTCAACAGAACACTAACTGTATTAATCTTTATATTTCTCCAAGCACCTGCATAGAAGCCCAACACGTATTAAACAGTAATCCTCACACATCTTGCTTCTGTACAAGAAAATAACTGGTACTGACATCCCCAGTTTAAACAACCACAAAACTGAAGAAAATATTTGAGACAACTGTTTCCTGACCATCAACAAACGGCAGCCCAAGGCTGTGATCCCTGCAGGGTCATGAGTGTTCTGCTCGTCTGGGAACTATTTCCCAACATGGTGAAGGGAACTGGAGTCTCAGCAAAGCATGGCAAGCATGCTGAGATGTGAAGGTAAGTTTAAGAGTTCAAGCAGCTAAAGCTGTGTGCCAGAGAGAAGGGAGCTGCACAGAAGGGGATCTCCAGAAGTCTGGATGTAGGGGAGCCATGAGGACCAAATGCACATAGGCCAGGTGAAACCACATGAGCCACAGAATGATTACTTAAGAGGCTGAGAGCAGAACCAAAATGATAGACAATGAGCAGGTCTGGAAAATCTAGGGTCCCTGCACAGCCACACAGAAGAAATCTCATTAACACTCTGTGACAGTTAATTTTATGTGTCAATCTGTCTGGGTCACAGGGTACCCACACACATTTGGTCAAGCATTATTCTGGGTTTGTTCATCTTATGACTGCTCAGCCTCCACAGTCACGTGAGTCAATTCCTTACAACAAATCAACTTATATTTATATATTTACTTATGGATATACACACACACACGTACGTGTGTGTGTGTGTGTGTGTGTGTGTGTGTGTGTGTGTGTCTCCTATTGGTTCTCTGTCGCTGGAGAACCCTAATTATACACCTCAACATTCCCTTCCTCCTTCAAGACTAAGAAGCACACTCTACCATACAGCCTACTCCACGTCAGTCCTAATAATGTCTAAAACAAAATCCAAGTCACGACCCACCATATAAGAGAAGGTAAAGAATCACCTTGCAGTTACCTAAGGTAAATAAATTTTGCCTTAATAAAGTATAAAACCAAGCCTCCACAAGTTCAAGATGACCAAACAGACTCTAGAACAAAAATCAACCTTCTTAGGAGGAAAAAGAAAGTATTCATCAAAAATTAGGAGGCAAGCATGCTAGGCATGGTTTGAGAGGCAGGAGGCTGGTTTGAGGCAAGGGGTTCAACACCAGCCTCGTGAACACAGCAAGACCCCATCTGTACAGAGAGAGAGAGAGAGAGAGAGAGACTATTTTTTTAAATTAGGTGAGCACAGTGGTGTACACCTGTAGTCCCAGTTATTCAGGAGGCTGAGGCAGGAGGATCACTTAAGCCCAGCAGCATAAATAGCAGTGAGCTATGACAACGCCACTGCACTCTAGTCTGGGTGACAGAACAAGACTTTGTTGTTGCTTTTTAATACAAAAGCAATTCGTAGGCAAACAAACAGAAAAATGTGATCAAATGAGGCGGGGAAAGGAGTCAATAAAACACCAACCCCATGTTAGGACAGATGTTAAATTTAGCAGCAAAAATTTTAAAGCAGCTATTTTATACAATCAAAGAATCGGAATTATGCTCAAAACCTTAAAGGAACACATGGTCTTTAAGGTGTGAACAGACAGGGAATGGATCTCAGAAGAAAAGTAAAAACTATTTTAAAAAAAAAAAAAAAGAACAAAAAGAAAACTCTAAAACTGAGAAACATAATAACCAAAGGGAAAAGTTTACTAGATGAATTTAACAGCATATAGACGATGGTAGAAAAAAAAAAAAAAATCAGCAAACCTGGAAGACAGATCA
Organism: Sapajus apella; assembly: GCF_009761245.1. Classification (NCBI taxonomy): domain Eukaryota; kingdom Metazoa; phylum Chordata; class Mammalia; order Primates; family Cebidae; genus Sapajus; species Sapajus apella. The sequence continues at coordinate 8,626,228 of NW_022436948.1, forward strand.
ACAGAAATTTTCTATTCCAGGCCAGGCACAGTGGCTCACACTTCCAATTCCAGCATTTTTGGAAGGCGAAGTGGGGCAGATCACCTGAGCTCAGAAGTTCAAGATTAGCCCGGCCAACACGGTGAAATACAAAAATTGGTCAGGCATGGTGGTACACATCTGTTAATCCCAGTCACTTGGGAACCTGAAGCAGGAGAATTGCTTGAACCTGGGAGGTGGAGGTTGCTGTGAGCTGAGATGGCACCACTGCACTCCAGCCTGAGCAATAGAGTGAGACTCTGTCTAAAATAAAAAAAATAAAAAATAAAAAAGAAATTGTCCAATCTAAAGAAGAGGGAGAAAAAAGACCAAAGAAAACTGAATAGATCCTTAGTAACCTGTGGAACAGTATCAAGTTTTATAACACACATAAAGTCACAGAAAAAAAAAGGGACAAATATCTGAAGAAACTGTAGCTTAAAATCTTTCAAATGATAACCATACCCAGGCACAGCACAGTAAAACAGCTTAAACCAGAGAAAGAGAAAAATCTTGAAAGCAGCCAGAAGAAGAAAAGACTGGTATAACCAGGAAATAAGGATAGTAATGACTGCTTACATCTCATCACAAACAATGGAAGCTAGAAGACAATGCAACAACACCATTAAGGTGCTGAAAGACAAGAAGTATCAATCTAGAATTCTATATCCAGTGAAAATAACCTTCAAACTCAAGACTAAAATATAGATATTTAGAGATTAAAATTTTTAAGAAGGAAAAAAAAAGTAAGAGAAGTCCTTGCCAGCAGACCTGCACAAGAAATGCTGAAGACTATTAAGACAGAAAACTGTTACCAAATGGAAACTAAGTCTTCATAAATAATTTTCCCTTCTGATATTTATATTTAAAAACTGAGTTTTAAATAAAAATAATTTAGTTGTTTAAAATACTGCTTAAAGCAAAAATAATAAAATTGTATATAACGTATACTGTAAGTAGGAGTAAAAACATGGCAGCAACTGCACAAAGGAATGGCAGATAAATCAATCTGATGTTTTTTATGGCTATTACATTTGGCAACTGGGGAACAGGAAGTGGGAAGTGAAAAGTGTCCATGTGAAGCAGGAGTTGGAACAATATTGACTCTAAATATTTGAAAATGTGTAATGCGTATATCCCTCAAAATGCAGAACATCTTCCACAAAGTTCACGTGAAGAACAGCTTATACACAGCAATTACAAAAGCCACAAAAAACATTTCATTACAAAAGAGAAACCAAATTTCACACCAAAAGAACTAGAAACAGCAGGCGTGGTGGCTCACGTTTGTAATCCCAGCACTTTGGGAGGCCAAGACAGGTGGATCAACTGAGGTCAGGAGTTTGAGACCAGCCTGGCCAACATGGTGAAAGCCCACCTCTACCAATAATACAAAAATCAGCTCGGCATGGTGGTACACACCTGTAATCCCAGCTACTGGGGAGGGTGAGACAGAAGAATGGCTTGAACCCAGGAGGCAGAGGCTGCAGTGAGCCAAGATCATGCCACTGCACTCCAGCTTGGGCAACAAGAACAAAACTCTGCCTCAGGAAAAAGAAAAAAAAAGAACTAGAAGTAAAAGGACTACCTAAAAAACTTCAAAATATGTATCTTAGGGTGCAGGGAAACAAAAAGTATCTACTTTGTAAATGGTAAAAATCATGCAGATTCAAGAAAAAAATCAAATATTAAAATTATTACACACACACGTATGTTCATAATTGGCTTGTGACTATAAAAACCTTCCATTGGCACCTAAGTGGGAACATCTTTTATTAAAAACACCATATATGCTCATATTTTATTCACAATGAGTTGTATTAGACCAGTCCAAAATTAACTGCCTAATATAGCACAGTAAGAAAAATATACTCCAATTATAACCTATCATCATCAAGGTGGGCCCTAAATGCCATCACAAGTTTCATAAGAGAGAGGCAGAGGGGCAATCTGACACAGAAAGACAACATGATCATCCAGGGAGATAGTGGGGTGATGTGGCCACAAGTCAAGTAATGTTGGCATCCACAAATCAACAAGTACTGGTGGCCACTAGCATGTGGCTCTCTCCTAAGGCCTCCTAAAGAGGCACAGCTCTGGCCCTGCCAACACCTTGATTTAGTCTCAATGATTCCAATATTGGACTTCTGGCCTCCAGAACTGTAAGAGAATAAATTTCTGTTGTTCTAAGTCACTAAATTTCTGATTGGTTACAGGGAACTAACACAAGGAGGCAAAAAAGTTTTCCAAATCTTCTTAAAACATATACATTCCACAAACGTCATCCATGAAAAATGCTCCAACCTGCATTTGTATTCTTAGATAATTTGCATTCTTAGATGAAAACTGTGCTTAATCTACATCAACATCTCATTTGGAATGATATGCAATCTTACTGCTTTTTCATGGCTACCTTCAAGCTTTAGAAAGACAAAACCAATACAAGATACGTAATGTAAAATCTCCACACCTCTCATGGCAGTGAAACCCAACACTGAGCTACCCAATCCTGAACGGTACTTGTCAAGAAAGTTCTCACATATTCTATTAAGAACAGTAAATGTTAAAATGCCACAAGACTGTCCTTGACATTAAAGTCCAAACTGCATTTCTATTTTTTTCACTACTTTACCCCTAACATCTGGTACAATCTTTGTCAAATAAATCAACCTTTGTATTTCCTGTAAAGATTCGCTACCACAAACTCTGCAGGGTTCCCACACTCTTTCCCTGCCTGCATCCTCCAGCTTGACAATGAACCCACGGACCTCTATCCCCAATTTCATAAGGGGGTAGCAGCAACCACACTCTTGTCAAAACCAAGACAAACCAAATGTGCTGAAAAAGGAGAAAAAGTCCGATGGATCTTATAAAAAAGGAAAATCCACTTATTTGAATATGCTCACACACCCCAGATTTGACCCCACCATTACCAACCACTTCTAAGTTTTAAAAATCCCATGCTCTTTCCACTAAAGGGCTCTGCCTCTCTCTACTCACAAGACTATTGGGATTGATTAAAGTGACTTTGTAGGGAGTATCCAACCCATGGTCTGCATAACCTTGACTTCAGGGAATGGGACACATCCTTCACTTAACGCAAGTTTCTCTATCATTTTATTTGCCTACAAGGTCCTAATAAATGCGCATGCGTGTTTTTTAAGAGATGAGGTCTTGCTATGGTCCTAGTAAACGTGTGTATGTCTCTGTGTGTGTGTGTGCGCGCGCGCGTGCGTGTGTGTTAAGAGATGAGGTCTTGCTATGTTCCCAGGCTGCTCTCAAACTTCAAGCAATCTTCCTGCCTCAGCCTCCCAAAGTTTGCTGAGACTACAGGCATGAGTCATTGTGCCCACTCTTTTACGGCACTTTTAAATTTATGAAATACAACTCATTTCATGGTCTCTGAATCCTGTGAAGTACAGAAGCCAGACAGGTATTAATTATGCACTTTCGTATGTAAGGCAATTGAGGCACAGACAGCTAAGGTACTGGATCCCATACCACTGACAGCTGCAACACAATCACCCTGAGGGGCTTGTTAAAAATTCAGACTCAGAAACATAACCATCAGAATCTCCAGAGGGTAAGGCCTGAAACTATATTTTGAATAAGGACCCCAGGCAATCCTGAAACGTGGTCAAATATGGGTATTTAGAATAAGAATTTAGAGCCCAAGAGGCCTGGCGATATTTAAGCAGCAGCTTCCTTTTATTGGACTAGTTTACTGAAAACACTATGGGTTCCTGCTCTGGAAAAGTGAGATGTCACTTGTGACTAAATGTGTGCTTAAGCACTCCTAAGAAACCAGAGTGCAGCGAAGTTCTAACTACTCTTCACCACCAAAGGCATAATCAGGAGTGGTTAGTTTTCAGTTTCTAATTAATTTCAAAACTTGTCTTTCAATATACTACCCTTCACATTTTTATCCGTAACTTACCAAAATAATTTCCTTTTTGTATTAGTTACATAATTCTTTATTAAACAAAAATAAGGAAAGAGGGTCCCCCCAGAAATATACTAAGAAAATTAAATTGCTTCATATATACTAGTTGTGGCAGACACTCCAGTCATCATCTTCCACGGCAACAGCAGCCCAGCAAGTGACGGCCCAGCTAGGTTACATCTCCCAGGATCCCTTGTGGCTGGGTATGGCCATGTGGCTAAGTTCCCATGGAAAGAATGTGAAAACAAGTACCACTCCTGGGCCTTAGGACACTGAGTGAGCATTTCTACTCTGTCTCTGCATCTTCTGAGCTAGTGCAGCAACAACACAGATGAGGGCTATACCCTAGGGTACAGTGGAAGAACAAGATAGGAAAAAACGTGACTCCAAATGACCATATGAGGCAGTCACCGTCAAAACCTGGGCACTCACCTCAAGACAACTCGATGCTCTTAGAGCCATCAAATTGCTGAACTGTTACAGTGGCTCAACTGTTTATCCTAATTCACTATTCTCTACATGACAAGTGGAACTAATTCCTTCTCACAACTACATCAGTTGAGGACATTCTAATGTGTTCACGATACTTGATGATAAAATTCTGGACCGTGAAGGGATCATCTACCAATTCTTCAAATTTATAAACAACAAAAGTTAAGTCTATGGAAATTTTAAAACATATTAGGTAGTAAGAACAGTGGACGCCAGGTCTCTTAACTTCCCAGTTCACTTTTCCTTCAATATTATGCTACAGACTAGATTCTAAAATCAGAGAACAGAGAATTACATTAAAAAAAAACAAAAACAAAAACAAAAACTATGGATTAATTTCATTCACTGACTCAAAAAATAATCTACTCCAGCATCTGTCAATTGCCAAGCAATGTACTTTCAGGTGACTGGAGATTTCCAGAGGCCTTTGGTTTTCTGGCTATACTATGCCTTTAACTCACCTGAGCCTGAACAAATTACACAGAAAACAAACAAATACAAAGAAGTTAACATTACCTTAAAGGACATAAAAATAACTCAAAATTTGAAAATTTTCTTTAAAGAAGGTAACATATTAGAAACCCCTATTCCATTTCTCCCACTATTGCACTCCACCCCCAAGCTAAAAAAGAAAAAAAAAAAAAAGAGGCATTTTCATTTATATCCAGCCCAAAGCCACAAACCAATAAACCCAGATAAAAACATGCCTTCTACACCCCTTCTTCTTCCTAGAAGACAAGGGTGCAGGGGCCCTGTCTTCCACCTACTGGCCTGCCCTACACAGAAAACAGACACATGGGGCCAGGAGTCACTCCCAGGAGGAAAAGACAGGAATGACTTCAGAACATGTCCCTGAGAAAATACCTCCTGTGTTTCCCGTGGCATATAAAAGATTCCTGGCTTGTCCTATGTCAACAAGGTAGAAAACGAAGATTTTCAGTATACAGCACCATTATGAAGACAAAAGGTTTCCAAATCCCAAAACAGTGTCCATGAATAAAATCCTAACAGGGCTTTATTCACGAGGATAAAAACCAATTGACTTGGATGCAAAATTCCACAGAGTAAATCTTTTCATCCATCTAGAATGTTTTTCTTTTTAATTCATTAAACATAAGTAAAATCTTACTATTAAAACAATATAGCTAAAATCACATTCTAAGGTTTCCTAGGATGGGAGAGGGAGCACAGACACTGCAGGGCAGGTACCATGCCAGAGTCATTCTTACAGAATTATGTTTCTCAACCTTTTTTTGAGTATCCCATCCCCAGGAGAGGAATTTAATTTAAATTTAATTCAGTAAATTAAATTTTTCCTTAACAAGGGAAATTAAACATTAAGGAATAAGATTTTGTCAGGTAAGGTTAACTTTTGGAGGGCCACAAACCATAGTATCTAAGATTTTCCATCCCCCTCCAAAGAACAATGGGGTGAGAAGTAGGAGTATTCATTCAAGCTGCCCTAAATATATACCCCCGTAACAATTCCAATACCCTTGGAGAGTGATGTCATCCTCACAAATAAACATAGGGCCTAAAAATGTGATCTTCAAACTCTCTAACACCCAATTCTCTTCTAAGATATTTAGATACAGTTAACCTGCGGTTAAACCCAAAACTCTACATTTCTTAGTAAGCTTTCCGGGGGACTCCAATGTATTTGGCCCGTGAGCCAAAATGTTTCTGACAAACTTCCACTGTCACACCCAAACCTAATTACAGGATGCCCATCCCTCAAGTCGGAATCAAGAAGAGAACTATTTAAATGGATGAAACATTATCACATCCAGGGCATAAAGAAGGGAGAGATCTGTTCGGGGGCGGGGATGCGGCTCCAGGGAATCTGAGATCTCTCTCTTCTTCCACTTGTACCGAGGACAACCACAGGTGAACTGTAGAACAGATGAACTGTAACATGTAACCCAGGAGGAGGTTCATGTCACTTATTTCACAGAGTACATATTCAGGGTTTTTATCTAGTATATTGCCTTGATATTGGGCTTTTCAGCCTCCAGAACTGTGAAAAATGATGTTCTATTATTTATAAATTACTCAGTCCAAGGTATTTTGCTAGAACAGTACAAACAGACCAAGATATGCTCCAAATATAAATACAAATAATAATTTTATAAATGTTATATATAATAATGCAATAAGAACGGAAGGAACTAATGAGAACAAAAGATGAAGAAGCTATTCTTTCCACCTCTCCCGTCTCCTTCTAGGAGTCAGGAAAGAGACTAAAGGAGATGACATCTGAGATGCGTACGTCAGGTTATAGAAGACTTTCCCCAAAACCAACCTCACTGTGGTTGAGCATTTTAACATTGCCTCCATTAGGGGTATGTTTGTCAGCTTTACTCTCCAACTGTCTCTACAACCTACCACAGGGCCTGTCACATACAGGCACACAAACATTTGTTAAATTCATTGTTAACAACTATAACTACGTAACCTTGGGCAATTTACTCAACATCATTTATGAAAGATGGATAATAGCTTACAGAGTTGCTTTGAGGGTTAAATGACATCATTTATGACAGTATTTGAAAAATGATAACAGGCAACAAACAAGTTTGGATGGCTTTATTAATTTAGAGGATCTGCATGTTTGTTTAATGCATTGAACACCTACTACATGCCCTGGCACAGGCTCTGTGCCATACAGAAAATGTTATCAGAGAAGCAGTGTGCTTCAAAGGAAGGCTGCAAGGAAAACTGAAGAAGGGCCTAACACGAGTGGGAAAACGTAAGCTCTGGAGTGGAAGGAAGATGGCAGAACTGCAGAAAAGGAAATTGGAAAGATAAACTAGGGCTAGATTATCAAGATTATCTGAATAGTTCAATAAATTTGTCTTCATTCCATAAAAGGGAGAATCGTGGAAGATTATAGGCCACAGAACAGCCCAATCAGGACCAGAGCAGGCAAACAAGGCATTAAGGATGACTGCAAAAAATAATAAAAGGCAAAAATTGGTTTGAAAGAGAAGTATTAAAGCTTCAGCAAGTAAACACTCAACATATTAAATAATCCATACATTTACCTCTGTTCTCTCATAAAACTGCACTGAAGATAAAACCACCTAAAATCAGTAGTTAAAAAATAATAAAACAAGATACAAGACAGTGATGGACAAAGAAGTTTTTAGACAATGGATAGAAGATGGCATAGTGGTGGCAGGCTCAGGAGAACGAAGGAAGCCACAGAGTAAGTGTCTACCGTTGGAGATGCCAAGGAAACTACCTAATGTATCCCGAAACCTGAAAAGCTGAGGAAATAGGAGGCTCGAGACATGCACATTATTCTCTCTGTCCACTGAGAGCCTAGAGGCGTCCACACATTAACAGTACCATGCACAACTAATATTCAGACCTAGGTTTCCAAATGCCATTCTCCGTTCAAAAGAACCAGGACACTAGAAAGAGTTCTCAAATTTGGTAACAAATACAAAATCCAAAGAATAAACTTTTCATAACTAGACTTCATTAAAATTCAAAACAGCATCATTCCTGCCTGAGATAACCTGTATCTGAGGAAACACCACATGCACACTGAGGGTAAATTCTCTGAAATCACTGGTCCGTTTTCCTCAAAAATATCAACATCACAAAAGAAAGAACAGGTAAGAAACTGCTCTAGATTAAGACAGTTGAAAAACAGTAACAACAGACCAGGCACAATGGCTCACACCTGTAATCCGAACACTCTGGGAGGCCAAGGCGGGCAGATTGCCTGAACTCAGGAGTCTGAAACCAGCCTGGGCAACAGGGCGAAACCCCATCTCTATAAAAATACAAAAAATTAGCCAGGTGTCGTTGGTGGGCACCTATAATCCCAGCTACTCAGGAGGCTGAGGCAGGAGAATCACTTGAACCCAGGAGGTGGAGGTTGCAGTGAGCCAAGTACACCACTGCACTCCAGCCTGGTGACAGAGCGAGACTGTCTCAAAAAAAAAAAAAAAAGAAAAAAGGAAAAAAAAAAAAAGAAAAGAAAAAGAAAAACAACAAAAACAGTACAACAAAATGTGTAAGTGATCCTAGACAGCATTCTTTCCCCATAAAGAACACTACACTACAGGGGCAACTGCCAAAGCCTGAATGAAGTCATATGGATTAGATAGCAGTAATGTCTCCATGTGAAACTGCCACTTTGATGGTTGTATTCCTGTTATACAAGAAAATGCCCTTGTTTGTAGGAAAAATGCACTACAGTATTCAAAATATGGACTTCATGCCAAAAACATTTAAATGGTGTAGAAAACAGGTTATTTGTACTATACCTACAAGTTTTCTCAGCTATTTTCAATAAAAATAAAGGTAACAAAAGCCTAAAACTACAGCCCAAACGCCATCCAGGATGGCAACTATCCTAGCCCCAAAGACACCAGAAGCATATTCTGTGGGGCCCAGTGAATATGAAGACTTCGTACTGGCAGGTATCAAGCACAACAGAAAACAGGTTTGAGGCATAAGACTGAAAACAAAAGTGAGGGCCAAGCATGGTGGCTCACACCTGCAAGCCCAGCGCTTTGGGAAGCTGAGGCAGGAGGATCACTTGAACCCAGGAGTTCAAGGCTGCAGCGAGCTGTGATTGTGTCACTGCATTCCATCCTGGGCAAGTGAGCAAAATCCTGTCTCTAAAAAAATAAATAAATAAAGACTACAGAAGTGAGCAAGAGTGTTCAGACAGAACTACGTGCCAGCCCTCCTACTTCCACAGTTCTGCCTGCAGAACACATGCATGGGACTCATAACCACAACGTGAGACCCAAGAGCACCACAGTAAAACCCTAGGGATACTCATATTCATGGGTCCACCAATCCCCCTACTAAGCCACCAGTGAACAAGCTTCACCCTCTCAAAGAGCTCCCATCAGCTTTATGCCTTACTCCTAAATACAAGCCACATGCCCAAGATGGCCAAATACTTGAGAAAAGCCGCAGATACCAAGGAAAGAAACCAAAATAAATAGAAAAACAGGAATCCAGAGGAAACCAAGACAATGCTATGACAGGGAAACATAAATTAACAATCCTCCATATATCTTTAAGTTCAACCAACCTCAAATCAAATACTCTTTTAGGCCAGTGAAGTAGCTCATACCTGTATTCAAAGCACTTTGGGAGGCCAAGTCAGGCAGACTGCTTGAGCCCAAAAGTTCACGAGTTCAAGACCAGCCCGGGCAACATGGTGAGACCCCATGTCTACCAAAAATACTAAAAAATTAGTCGGGCATGGTAGTGTACGCCTATAGTCCCAGCTACTCAGGAGGCTGAGGTGGGAAAATCACCTGAGCCCAAGACTGCAGTATATATCTGTTTAAGGTGTACATATACACACACACACACAATTTTTTAAATCAAGACTGCAGTATACATTTGTTTAAATATATTTAAAAGAAATCAAAACTGCAGTATATATTTGTTTAAAGAATATATATAGATAGAGAGAGAGAGAGAAAAGGAAGGGAGGAAGAGAGGAAGGGTGGGAGGGAGGGAAAGGAAGGGAGAAAGGGAGGGAGGGAGGGAGGGGAAGGAAGGGAAGGAAGGGAGAAGAAGGGAAGGAAGGAAAATCAGGCCAGACAGTGGTGGCTCATGCCTGTAATATCAATGTTTTGGGAGGCTGAAGTGGAAGGATCACTTGAGCCCAGGAGTTCAAGACCAGCCTGGACAACACAGCAAGACTCCATCTCTTAAAAAAAAAAATTTTTTTTTTTTTTAATTTTAAAACTTTTTTGGCCACTGCGCTCCAGCCCAGGCAACAGGGTGAGATTCCATCTCAAAAAAATAATAAACACTTTTTTTAGTGGATGGTTTTATCTCTATTGAACATGTACACTTTTTTCTCATTATTCCCTAAACAATACAGTATAAAAATTCTTTATGCAGCATTTACATTGTATTAGGTATCGTAAGTAATCTAGACATGATTTAAAGTATAGGAGTTTGTATCAGTAGGTTATATACGAACATACACTATTTTGTGTAAGGGATGTAAGCACCCACGGATTTGGGTATCTTCAAGAGATCCTAGAATCAATCCCCATGGATACTGAGGGACAACTGTATAATATAAACGTGTTCAGAAAGGTAATACATATGTAATCCACGAGGTAAAGCCAAATGTTAGTAGGGGGCTGGGCAAGAGGGAGGACCATCAAAGAACAAAAAGCATACCCTGACTGAAGATAAAAGTTGTTCTTAGTATCTCTAAGTACAGAGTCTGTATATTTTTTGTCCCCAAGGATTAAAAAAAAAATAAACAAGCAGAAAATAGACAAAATAACAATATTCTATGTCACTTGAGAAGACCAAAGAGAAAAAATTATCTGGGAATTATGTAGGAAAATTTCCCAGAACTAAAGGATATGTGGCTCCAAAGTGAAAGGATGGGTCCAATACAATGAAAATGTCCATGCCAAAACACATCACTACAAAACTGTAGAACACCAGAGATAAAGAAGAGATCCTTACAACTTCCAGAAGGTGGAGAAAGGGAGGTATGGGGGGGGGGGGGCATCCACAAAAAGACCCAAAATTCCTAATAAATTCATAGATCTATGCAATAATAGGTAGTAGCTGCTAACATCAGAGAGTCAGGTATTTTGTGCTTCTGAAAGGAAATGTAACCCATGATATTATTCTCCCCACTCATTCTCCCCTGAGAGAGAGAGAGAGAGAGAGAGAGAGAGAGAGAGAGGGAGAGAGACAGACAAACAAACAGAATTTTATCAAGCCTGTAGATCTCACTCCTGGGTAAGAGGAAATACAAGGGGAAAGAAACTTGTCGATGACACCATGAGGATCCCAGCTCTAAGAAACTACAAGAGAGATAACTACAGATAAATTGTATAAGGTTTAAAAAAAAAAAAAAAAAAACTCAAAAGATTTGTCAACCAAGATAATTTCTAGTCCTTGCTTAGATCCTGATTTACATAAACTGTTTTAAAAATATATTGATGAGTCAGGTCGGGCGTGGCACAAGACTGTAATCCCAGCACTTTGGGATACCAAGGTGGGCAGTTCACAAGATCAGGAGATCAAGGCCATCCTGGCTAATACAGTGAAACCCCATCTCTACTAAAAGTACAAAAAATTAGCCGGGCATGGTGGCACACACCTGTAGTCCCAGCTACTCAGGAGGCTAAGGCAGGAGAATCATTTGAACCCAGGAGGCGGAGGTTACAGTAAGCTGAGATCACGGCGCCACTGCACTCCAGCCTGGGCGACAGAGTGAGATTCCGTCTCAAAACAGATAGATAGACAGATAGACGGACAGACAGACAGATAGGGCAAATGAGGCAATCTAAATTCTTACTGGATATTGGAAGAATCACTGTTAACCTTTTAAAGGTATGGCAAAGGTACTGGTGCTACAGAGTCCTTATCTTTTACAGGAACACACTAAGTTTTTCAAGAGTGAAATTATACACCTAGGCTTACTTTCAAAAATTCAAAAGAAGCAGGGTCAGGTGCGGTGGCTCATGCCTGTAATCCCAACACTTTGAGAGGCAAAGGTGGATGGACTGCTTGAGCCCAGAGTTTTGAGACCAGCCTGGGCAACACAGCAAGACCCCCATCTCTGCAAAACACAGAAAATTTATCCAGGCAAGGTGGTGTATGTCTGTAGTCCCAGCTATTTGAGAGGCTGAGGTGGCACCTGAACCCAGGGAGGTCAAGACTGCTACGTGTCATGATCACACCACTGCACTCCAGCCTGGGCAACAAAGTGAGAAACCCTGTCTCCAAAAAAATAAATCAATAAAAATAAATCAAAGGAAAGACGGACAGATAAAAACATAGATATTTATAAGGGGGTCATGGGTTGACACAAGTTGAATTTGAATGACGGGTACAAGAAGTTCATTATATTGTCTACCTTTTCCATAGCATGGTTTTTTCTAATGAAATCCAAACTACAAATTTTATCTGCTATAGGAAGCTAAAAGACCATAAAGCCACACATACAAAATTCTCAGTAAAAATTACTTTCAAACTGCAATTCTATACCCAGTCAAAACTTTTAAAACTGAAAGCAGACTAAAGATATTTTCTGACAATATCTCAAAAAATTAGCCTCCCACGTACCCTTTTCTCAGGAAGTATTGAAAGATGTCCTCCAGCAAAATGAAGGATAAAAACAAAAAAGATAATAGCCAGAGTACCAGGAAACACGCTGGAAAATATGCAAAAGGGATCCTATTAGGTCCAGAGAACAAGAATTTCATAGAGGAGCTGTTTGATGGAGGCTCTAGTAAGATGGCTCTTAAGAGGGAACAAAAAACAACTGTCAGATACGTTTGATTGTTGCAAAAACTGTATTGAGAGGCTACCAAAAAGAATGAGAAAACTCACAAGTACTAGGAAACAAAGCAAAGGAAATACCATTGTTAACTTGTAGAAAAACAAAATTATACAAGGTAGAAAATGTAGTCATGGTATACAATCTGGCTTATGGTTAACAAGACTTAGTCATATACTTAAGCATGGAATACTGATTTTACCAAAACAGATCATGTAATATGCTATATATAATCAGTAGATAGAAGGAAGAAAGTGTGACAGGTGGCTTAAATAGCCATCTACCTTAATAAAAAGTCAACTTAAATCGTAAGTCAAATACAAAAATGGGGTCAGGGTTTGCCTATCCAGCCTCCAAACTCGCTTTTTCTTTGTAACAGAAGCTGATTTTGCTCAGAACCCACGTGCACAACCACCTCCATTTAGGCATGTGCTCAAGGAAAGCGTGCCCAGTTCAGGAGTAAGCCTCATTTCCCTTTCTAGTGAGTATTTCTTTAATCCATGACATGTTCCTAGGCCAAGTTTCCACATTCTTATATAGCTACAAGAAAAATAACTTTTCCTTCTTCCCATGGACATTGTTGCATCTGAATCCAGCTCCTGACACTGCTGCAGCCATCTGATTAAACAGAGGATAGAGCCTGACAATGACTAAAGGGGAAAATGAAAAAACCTGGGGCGCTGAAGACATCACTGTGCTATCAAATCAATTAGCCCCTGAGCCTGTCCCCTGGACTTCCGGTTGTGAGTTAAGTCCTCTTACTTGAAGTCACTATAGGTCAGGTTCAATAACTGCATCCAAAAGCATCCTGATACAATAAGCACATTGTTTAGAATAGGGAGGTAAATCGAAGAAGCAGCTAGAAGAATTGAGGGAAAAGTGATTAACTACAGGGCAGAGCTTACCAACTGATGTGTGTCGCACACGGCACCACAGATGTTTCAAATGTGCCAAGATGCCCTAAAACCCTCAGGATACCCAAAACAGTTTCTTCCAGTTTTGTCCATGAGGCCCTAATGTGAAAAAGTTTGACAAATACTGCTCTACAGCAGCAGTCCCCGATCTTTTTGGCACCAGGACTCGTTTTGTGGAAGACAGTTTTTCAAAGGATAGGGTAGGGGGTTGGTGGTAGAGAGATGGTTTGCGGATGATTCAAGCACATTACATTTACTGCACTTTATTTCTATTAGTATTACATTGTAATATTCATATACAGTGAAATAATTATATAACTCATCATAATATAGAAGCAATACACAATAAAAACTAAGAGTGGAGGCTGAGGCCCGGTTTGAATCTTACCCCATCAACCACTTCCCATTTAAAATGGGAAAATTAGTTCGCCTCTAAGCCTGTTTCACCATAGGTTAAATGAAAACAATACCTCACTGGCTTGTGGTATGTGTATGTTTTTAAAGTGTTTGGGGTGGTTAGGTGCTCCCAGCACTTTGGGAAGCTGAGGCAGGCGGATCACAGAGTCAAGAGATGGAGACCATTCTAGCCAACATGGTGAAACCCCATCACTACTAAAAATACAAAAATTAGCTGGGCACGGGGGTGCACGCCAGTAGTCCCAGCTACTCAAGAGGCTGAGGCAAGAGAATCACTTGAACCCGGGAAGCGAAAGTTGCAGTGAGCTGAGATTGCACCACTGCACTCCAGCCTGGATAGAGTGAGACTCCATCTCAAAAATAAATAAATAAATAAAAAACGAAGTGCTCAGGGCGAGCTTAATAAAGACTGCCCTACTATGCTAAAGGGTGCAAGAAGGTTTCCTATAATATGCTAATGCAAGCTGTCAATCTCCGGAGAAGGTAATTTTCCCCAGACTTATTTCCTTCATACCATCTCAAGGAGGAGTGGTCTGCAGAGCACATTCTAGGGCAGAAGAGCAGAAACAAAGGGAAAATCTTTCAGACTAATTTCTCCATTAACTAGAAGAACATGGTATGGTAACACAAAGCGCTTTCTTAAAGAAATAAAGCCTAATAGCTCTAAAATTCAGGCAGAACAAGTCATGAAGCGATGAGAAAGAAAACTTCAGGGAACTTTCATGAACAGATCCTAAGGCAGCTCCCATGACCACACCTGCTAATGTTCACATCCTGTGCAGCACATTCCCCTTGAGTGTGGGCAGGACCTGTGACTTGTTTTTAACCAAGAGAATATAACAAGGTAATGAGATGTCATGTCCACAGTTATGACATGTAGGATGTACGCCCCTTGAAAGGTGACTCTCCTTCACTGGCTTTGCAAAAGAGGATGTCAGAAAGGACCACATGGCCAGAAATTGATGACAGATATTTGCTGATTGACAACAAGAAGCTGAGGCCCTCAGTCTGAGAGTATAGAAAGAATAGACTACTGCCAACAACCATATGCACTTAGAAGAGATCTTTCTGTGGTTAAGTCTCGACTGAGACCACAGGCTCCGCCAAAATCTTTACGGCCTTCTAAGACCCTAAAGCAGTGGACTCAGCTAAACTGTGCTCAGACATCTAACCCACAGAAACTGAGATAATAAATGGAAGTATATGTTTTAAGCTACTCACTCAGTCGTGATGTTGTCATACAGCAAGAGATAAATATACTGCTGCATAATGAAGTTCTATTATACTCCCTGTTCTGCTCAAATACTGATTTTCAACTACTCTAACTTTATGTGGATACATACATGAAGCCAACTTCTGCTTGTCACACTTATTGTTAAGCAAACCTCACATCCAAGATGTCCACATTAACCACAATCTGATGCTGCATTTTATGACAGCCATTTTAAAAACCTTGTCTGCTAATTCCATTATTTGTCATTACTACTTCTATTGACTAAGTTTTCTGTCTTGAAGTTCACTAATCTTTTTTCTAAATGTCTAAAATACCATTAACGCAATCCAGTATATTTTTCATATCACATATTATAGTTTTTGCTGCTAAAAGTTTGATCTGGGTCTTTCTTAAACCTTCCACGTTTCTGCCAAACTTTCTGAACATATGAAATACAGTTACAACTGTTTTAATATCTTTGTCAATCCTAATATCTATGTGAGTTCTAGGTTTCAAATGCTTCATCTCCTAACTGAGTCATGTTAACCTGCTTCTTTAAATATTCAGTAATTTTTGATTGCATGCATGCTGGACATTTTACATGGTTAGTATTGGAATCTGTTATTTAAAGAATGTTGGGCATTCCAATAACAGGCGATTAATTACATTACTTTCAGATTGGTTTGCTTCTTTCAAGGCTTGCTTTTAAGCCTTTTTCAGAGCTAGGAGTCTTTACTTCAGGACCAGTTTAGCCCCACTACTAAGACATAACTCTTCTGGGGTCTCAATGAATCCTGCTTCCTTTCCACTCTGGTTATAAGGGACTCATATAATTCCCAGCCCTCTGTAAACTCTGAGATTTGTTCTGCTTACAGCTCCCCCAAAAACTGTTCTTTTATGAATCTTCACCTTATACATGTAACAATCAAACACTTCAGGGGACCACTAAGTAGATGTTTAAAAACTCTTTCTTAGCATAGCTCCCTCCTCTCCAGAACTCTGCTCCTTAAAAGACAACTACCCTTGGTTACCCCAACCCCAATCTTTGTTTTCTAACTCAGTGGAGCCACATGGCTTTATTTGGGATCCCCCATCCTGCACTGAAGTCTGAAAAGTACCTTCAAGCAGAAAACTGACCATCACAGGGCTCATCTCATTTGGTTCCCATCAGTCAGGGATCACAGTCCTGTGCTGCATACTATCTGATATCTAAAAACAGTTGTTCCCTGTGTTTTGTCCAGTTTTCTAGAGGTTTACAGTAGGAAGGCAAATTCAGAATAGTCAAAGGCAGAAACGATGATTCCTGACATTGAAGTTTAAATGTTTTATAAGATACAACTGCTACATAAACACACACATCATTACCTATCACATCACCCCATCTTTATTTTTTCATGGCAGTATCACTTTTTGGAATTATGTTATTTGCTTTCTTGTTTATTCTACATCTTACAATGCAACATAAGCCCTGAGTGCAGGGATCTTGTCAATCTTGTCACTCCTGTATCCTTAACACCTGTAACATACCACAGCCAGGAAGAGGCACTCAAATTCAACAAACTAGTTAAATCAATAAATAGGTTTCTAAGTATTTCACTTAATATATACTGTGAACTCTTCTCATTAGTAAATTCTAATCTATATGCAGGTAAACCTGATCCAGGAGAGTTTCTTGGAATTGTCTATTGTCTTAACTAGCATCTTCCAAGTAAAGGTTCTTAGCTGCAAATAAAGAAACTGGCTCAGGCTTTGTTTAAGCTGCAAGGAAGTTATTAAAGTGTATTAGGCAACTCACAGAAAACCCATGGCGGCCACGCTGGAAGACTACATAGTCAAGAACATCCAAAATTCAAACCACAGATATGGTCCAAAGAAGACCAAACGAGACTCAAACACTACAACTTATACTGATACCAACATCAGGCACTGCATGTTGCAATCTCAGTCACTGCTGCCTACCAAAAACAGATACAGCTGCCATCCCATCACCATCCCTCCTTGACTACGAACACAGATTCTACATACTCCCTGCTTCTGCAAATCACTGGCCTCTGTGGCAGTCAAGCACAGTCACTCATGGAAACCACAGATTGCATCCTAACTGCAAAAGTGGTAGGGAAAAGTGAACAATTAGCTTTTTTAATGGTGGCGATCTCTGCCTCCCATCAAAACTCCAAGGTAAAGAATTCCCCAAACATAGAAAGGTGTTAGATAATCCAAAACAACTAATGAACCAATGGCACAAGGCATCAATCCCAGTATGCCAGAACTTTTATCTATTTCTTCAGTTAATGGGTTACAGAAACTCTTCTTTCTTTTTCTCTAAGTGTTTAACTTTAGGGCACTTAATTGTTCAGGTTTTTTATTGTCTGGAAGTGGCATATGCAATCTACTATGATTTACTTCCTTGCAACTTATAAAACAGGGATAATATCAATCACTTTGTAGGGTTGCTGTAAATATTTAAAATAACTAACAATAGTTATTCATTCAATAGACCAGTGGCTGATCCGCTGCAGGTAACTGATTAATAGTAGCTGTTGTTACCATTACTAAATAGTAGCTTATTTTTTAAGAGGTGAAACTCAGATTTACATAATACCTTTTTAAAAACATAATCTGCCAAAAAGTCCAAGTTTTTATTTTACCCTGGTATTATCAGTGATCCCACAATCCTTATGTTACCAGAAATAAAACAACAAGTAGTTTAAAGTAGTCTAAAATGGTACCACGAAAACTAAGTTCAAGAAATTATAAATAAATAAATGAAACTGCTCACCCAAGCCACAAGCCAGGTTTTCCTTTACACTTCACTCCACGGAGTTCTGGCTAACTGAAAGCTTCAAGAGCCAGGCAAAGTGGCGTATGCTTCATGAGGCTGAGGCAGGAGGATCACTTGAACCCAGGAGTTTGGACTAGCCTGGGCAACATAGTGAGATACCCACTGCCATAATAAAAGTTTAATTTTTTTTTTAAAAAGAAAGCTTTATGAGGGCAGGAACCATGAATATCCATCTGATTCACTACTATGTCCCAACCACCTAACATGGAGCCAGGCAGAAAGACCTGCAACAAGTTATCATCTGATTACTCACTTTTCCTAGTATCTACTACAGACACCAGTCACAGAAAAAGATTACAAAACTATGTCCAAACAAATCTCTTACAAGCTTTAAGAAAGCTCGTTCACTTGACAAGATCAACAATAGCTTCAGTAATTTTCTAACTACACAACTCATTCTTTTGAAAACCTGTCCATACTACAAACTTTCCTTCATTCTTTCTGTTCTGTTGTCCAAACTTGAAGTTAAAGCCAAAAAGAATCAAAATGAACTTATCTATTCTGTCTTTAAAAAAAAAAAAAAATCAAAGCTACAGGGATTTTTGCTGCTGTTGTTGTTGCTGCTGCTGTTCGTTTTTGAGACAGGGTCTCACTATGGGTGTACCTGCCCAGGCTGGAGTACAACGGCACAAACACATCTCACTGCAGCCTCAACCTGCCAGAATCAAGTGATCCTCCTGCCTCAGACTCCTGAGCAGCTGGACTACCAGGGAGCACCACCACACCTGGCTATAGCACTTATATTCAATTTGCACCTGACACCTACTACAAACGCTGGAGCTACATTCCAGATATAACTGCTGAATGAACTTCCCTGTGTCAGCTAGAACAGTGAAGAAGATCCTGATCCAGGGTGATTCCTCTCCATGACTTATAACTGTTCCTAATGACCACTAAGGACTGTCCCCATTTTCAATAAACTACTACAATTACATATATACTTCTTTAACACAGAAGGCAGAATCTTTCGACTCCACATTCACAATATCTAGTTCTCAATACATAGTAGGCATTTCATATGCATTTGTTGAGTTATTCCACAAGTAATTTTCTTTCTCCTAACTACATAGAGCTTTCTAATCCTATCTTTAAAAAAATTCACCTTTTCCTTTTTCCTCAAAGCTCCCATATTCTCTATTCCTCTCACTCCAAGTGCACAAACATCTTCCTACTGTTAAGCTTTGGTCATTGAGACCAATTAGTAAAGATTGTAGTTCACTGATTCATTCAACAAATGTTTATTTAGTGTTTACCACGTGCCAAGCACCCTACCAACCCCTCAGATTGCAAGAGAGTGCAAAACACTACTGGTCCGATCTCTGGAGGGCATTAATCAAACAAGCACTAAAAAAATTACCAACTATAATAAGCGGTATGAAGCAAGAGTACGAGCAGATGAGATTTTAAAAGCGAAGAGCTGAAGGAAAGGTGCTTCCCTGACTAAGTGATATCTGAGCTGAAATTGAAGGAGGAAGAGAAGTTAACTAAAAGAAAGAAGCGATGATCCCAAACCAAGGAAGCAGCACATGCAGAGACCAGGAGCCCGCAGAGTCACATGATCTGGAGACCAGTGAGAAGAGTAAGTAAACTGGATCCAGATCATTCAGGTGGCAGGGCTGACGGGTCCTGTGACTAATGTAGTTCTTTACCCCAAAAGTCAGAATAAATCATTTAAAAATTTTGTAGGTTTTTTTTAAGAGAGAAAATTCCTGTTCATCTATTTGCTTAAATCCCTCTTCCATTTCTGCTCACTCAAGTGAACTTTCCTTATTCTTTGACCTTCCCTATAGACCCACATCCTTTACTTTGCATGTCTATATCTCTGTCTTACTCAGCAAACAGCCTTCCTACAAACTGTCTCCCATGAATCTCAAAATGTCTGGCTTCTCCCTTTGCATAGCTGACTCTAATATTGCTGAGTAACTGTGGGCCTTCAGGCCAATTCCTAGGTAAACTTACCTAGCTTTACTGATGTTTTAAATTGTACTACAGAAGCACAACAAGGAAATGCAAAATAAAATAAACTGTGAAATACTCATTGAGATCCTATTAGTTTTCTTACCATTGTTGTTTCAAAAAACTTTTCCAAAATAATCTTTTATATCACAGAAGCAATGTCTCTCAACAATGAACATTTGATATAAAGTAAAAAACCACTGTGATAAGTTATTCTTTTCAAGGAAAATAACCAAATCAGAACAAATTTTTCAGCAGACAGTATTAGTCTTATGGACTAGAGTCTTATTTTTTATCAAACAAACTCTTAAGTCAAAATTAACTGTTAAAAGGATTCTAAAATGAAACAAAAATTTTCTGACCTTCAAAAGCAACATCAAAAATTATTCCATTTTATAGGCTCTACATTCACCTTAAGGAAAATTTAATTGATGTCCAGTCTAGACTGAGTCCTTAAGCCTACTCAGGAACTATTAAAGATTTCCCCCAACCAGAACATAACTTCCATGATAGCAAAGACAGGCGTGGCCTTTGTTTCATCACTGATTCCCAGGCCCTCAGTTCCATATGTGGCACCAGCAGGTGTCCAGTAAACATTCTATTACCCTACAAGATAAACGCTTTTTAAATAACCAATCTTCCAATTAGGATACATGTAAAAATAAAGAGAATATAAGATTCTTTTTTTCTTTTTTTTTTTTTTTGAGACAGTCTCACTCCGTCACCAGGCTGGAGTGCAGTGGCACAACCTCGGCTCACTGCAAGCTCCACCTCCCGGGTTCAAGCAATTCTCCTGCCTCAGCCTCCCGAGTAGCTAGGACTACAGGCGCACGCCACCACGCCCAGCTAATGAGAATATGAGATTTTTTTAGGCAAATACTAACATGTTCAGAAAAAATGAAATTGCTCACATGTTCAGCTACTCTCTATTTTCCAAACCATGAATTATGACACAACCTTTTCCTTTACAGATTCACAGCTTCAAACACTGCTTTTTCCCATTGTCCCATTTTTTAGCTCATATTTAATGGTGCTGCAAATTATTTCCACCTGTTCCTAATGTAAGTTCTGAACTACAATAATAATTCTATCTTCTGTTCTTCAACAGTTCCTTCACGTCCTCAGTACGAAATACTCTCCATGTCCCACTAAACCAATCACTGCATTCCTAAAACCTTTTACTATGCTGCCAACAAAGCTTAATACTCTTCTTCCTATCCAAAAACTTGGTTACATTGCTGTTTGAATCCAGAAATACTCACTTTGGTCTGTTGGAAATTAAAGTATAATTAAGAATATTTTTAAGGTTTTCCCATCTGTCTTCTACTTTTCACCTCTTCGTATTCCCTCATGCTTATACATTACATCTAGAATGGTCCTGCCTTCCAAACCCTCCTTCTTACATTACAGTGTCACCTCCCCTTAACCCAGAGATCTGTCCTCATTCCCTGCTGAAAAACCCTCAATCGCCCCAAATTCAAATTCTTTATAAAATTTAAGATTCATCACCCCTCTCATGTCCACAACTGTCCCCTTCACTTCCTGAGCATACCAAACTCACTCTCCCTCCCTCTCTCATCTGACGCTTCAGGCATATGATTCTTGTCATTCTCCAAAGTCACCTTCATCTCGCCCACCACCAGTGGTTGTCCACGTGACTTCATCCAGTAGACTGTCAAGTCCCCAGATTCCACCACAAAAAGCCTATCCACTCTTCAAGATCAAGATCCAGTCCCATCTCCTCCACAATACACACTCAAATCCCCAGAACTGTCTTACTTCCTGTGCCCTTCTAGCTCTCCACTTGTAAAGCCCTCTGTTAACAGCCATGGTCTCGTCTGTGTTTAAGTTTTCCTGTATTCACACACCTATCTCAACATTAAAAACAGATGTAACCAAATCTTATTCACTTTTGTAGTCAAAAGCTTCTGCCATCACCACTCATATCTCATACAAAGAACATGCAAATGTCCTCTGAAGAACATTTCTGAAGAAATGTTCTCTGTCAATTGAAGAACAAGAGCCCTCTTTTCTGCAGGCATTTACAATTTATCAAAACATCAGTTATTCAACCAACAGAGTAAAGAAATAAAGGGAAACCAGAAAATACTTCAACTACAGCACATATCTGATGAAGAATATTTTGTTATTTAAAATAAAAAGCTTATAGCACAACTTAAGGTGTTCAAATTCAGTCATAATTAAAGATATGCAAATCCAAACAACTAGACATCGTTATTCACCTATTACATTCAGAAAAATCTAAGACAGATAACAACAGTGTTGGTGAGATTTGAGAAACTATACACTTTCAGACACTGCTGGTGAAAGCATAAACTAGTGCTACTTTCTGGAAGACAATATGGCAATACATATTCAAATGTGTATAAACCTGGTGAACCAGCCACTTTCCTTATAAATAGGTATCCTATTGCCAATACTCACAGAACACAACTATATATGCAAAGAAGTACACAGCAACATTGTTTAAAAGAGCAAAAATATTAATTTAAATGTTCTTTAATGCAGTCTGACTAAATAGTGGTACATCCATAAAACAGGATACAACCATTAAAACCAATAGGGGCTGGGTACAGTGGCTCACACCTGCACTGTGGGAGGACAAGATGGGAGGATCACTGAGGCCAGGAGTTCAAGACCAGCCCAGGTAACATACCAAGACTATGTCTCCACAAAAAACTTAAAAATTAGCTGGGCATGGTGGTGCACACCTACAATCCCAGCTACTCAGGAGGCTGAGGTGTGAGGATCACTTGAGCCCAGGAGGGCAAGGCTGCAGTGAACTATGATCGTGCAACTGCACTTCAGCCTCAGTGACAAAGTGAGACCCCATCTCAAATTAAAAAGAAAAAGAAAAAAACAAACGGGAGCTCTGTGAGCTGATATCGAAATATTTCTAAGATAAACCAAAAGTTGCAAAACTGAGTTGCAAAACTGTGATTAGTATGCATGATCCCATTTGGTTTGGGTTTTAAGTACATTGACAATGTGTACATTTACACATACACATACACCTACTGTCTATGCACTTAAAAATAATAGGCTTATACGTAGTTCTCTAACACAATACATATTAAAATAATTGTGTTGGGATGTACACATGCATACATTTCTGGTAGGAAAAACTGAATAGTTATTATTATGGCGCATGAGAAGGGGGAAATGATCTGCTATCTGCTATCATTCCATAGGGCTTGTGTTTTTTCAACTATACACTACTTGTAGATCTTTAAAAACTAAAATAATCTAGATGATCAGAACTGTACCTTATATTATGTTTTATAAGACTGCTCAAATAGAAGCCCTAACAAATAAAACAGTAAGAAAACAGGGACATGCCCTCTAGTCCAATAGTTAATCAAGTGCAGTGAGTCCTAGACAGAATTACCCTTGGTGCCAACGCTCTCAGTGATAGGAAGCCATTGAGGCAGGCTAACACAACTTCTGACCACCAGAGAATCTTCACATGAACCTTCCCATGACCACACCACAAGCTGACATTTCTCAAACACCCTTCATTTTTCTCAGGAAAGGGCACACATCCTGTATTCTTTCCTCCTTTCCAAAACGTTCTTAGCGCAAGCATCACTCCGATTTCTGGACTGACACTTGCACTAAACGGCTGATCTCCTCTTTGACCGCCCCCAGTGGAACTCCTCTCAGCACTCAGACTCGCCTTCTCCTCTCTGCCGCGCCGTTCTGCCATTCTTCTGCTCTTCTGTTCATCTCCTCATCTGCTGGTGGGGCCTGGGGTTTAGGGTTTGTATGGGTACAGGAAAGGGGGGCTTGGCAGGCCAAAAGGCAACTTTAGGGGGCAAAAACAGGCACACCTGCTCCAATTGAGTGTTGCGGGGTTTCCAGGCTAGATCTAATAATAATGACAGCCAGCTAACTGATCAAAATAAAGTGCTAACCTGATAACAAGCAAAGAATAGTCCTCCAGGAATATTCTCATTTTAAATTAGGGAATTCAGATTTTATCTTAATCTAATGGAATGAATTCCAACAGTGAAAATTACAAGCAACGGAAAAGTGAAGTAGTAATTTGAGGACAAGAACTACCTTTGTTCCCTCTAATCATGCAAGTAAGTAGCTTCCTATACATCTACTCTAATGCTGTATATATATTGCCCACTATAGTACTGATACTAACAAAACCTTATTTAAAACCTTCAGCTTCTCACCTTTAAATATTTACTTCACTTTAAATATTGACTTCACCTTTAAATATTCACTTGAGTATTTAAATATGCAGATTATCTTTCTATAGGGCAAAAAGGACAATTGAGCCAACCATTCACTAGACATGAGCTCCCACATAAAAAGCCACATACTTACTTTATGAGAACTATCCCTATAAAATCCCACTGTACTCCGTACACCTTGTCCTTTATCACCTCTTCTGTAGAAAGAACAAAGAACCAAGAGTCAGGAAAAATAATGGTAGTACCAGGCCTGCTTATTGTGAGGCACCGACTAGTCCTCTGCACCCATCTCCTTCCCTAATATGTGAGAAATGAACTGTATCAGTGTTTCTCAAAATGTACCTACTACATCAGGATTACCTGGAGTCCTTATTAAGAAAGCAGATTCCAGTGCATCACTCCAAACCTATAGAAAGGGAAGCATCTGAGCTTAGAAATCTCTTAACTTTTGACAAGTTCTCCAGAAGACTGTTTGGGAACCATTAGTTTTCCCAAGTCCCTACTAGATCTAATAATATAGTTAAAAGGAATCTTACACATTTCTCTTTTTTCGCACCCACTGGAATTAAAGAGAGATAGTAAATGTGTGTTTAAATATCTCTGCTATCATCCTTCTTGTAGTGTTCAGTGACTCAAATCTTTATGAAATCCTGACAACATCAAGTGTTATCATAGCATTGTCTGCTAAGGATATGAGAGGAAGACATACAGTATGGTCCAGTTAACTACTAACACTAAATGCAAAAGCTTAGGTTTCAAATATTGTTTGTATGATGCAATCACAGCAATCAAGAACCATGTTTCTATCAGAAAATAAAGTGTCAGTAAAATAATTGTTATTAGTCCTAAAATCCCTTCACTATTAAGAGTTACATTTTTCTAATCTGACCATATACGTGTATTTTGCATGAGTAATTGTCTATTTGAATTTGCATACCATAGTTTAAGAGATTAATGATCAAATACAGAAAATAAACTTATTAGAGCAATCCATTGTCTTTTCAAAGTTTATTTCTGTAAGTTTCTCTCAAAACATTTGAAAGTGTGACGGGCAACATGTAATTATCCCCCATTCTCCCCTTCTTTCAGTAAACACAAATTTTCAGTCAAATAGCCACCTATCAAAGACCACATATCCCAGACTCCTTTGCATCTAAATATGGCCACATGACTAAGTTCTGACCAACAGGGTATGAACAAAAGACACGTATGCAACTTCCAGTTTGTCTTTAAAAGGATGGAACGTGCCTTCCCAAAATCCTATTCCTGGACCATGGATGTAGTGGGAAGCTGCCTTGTACTGTGAAGAAAATGGTATCTCCTTAAGCACAGGAAAGCGACAAGACAGAAGGAACCAAGCTCCCTCATATCATGGTGACACCATATCAGCCTTAGATAAGTTATACTGTTGTTTCATGAAGGAAAAATAAACTTCCTGTTTAAGCCACCGTAGTCAGAAACAGGGCCATCGACATTCTAAGTAGTACATATAAGAAAGCTTAAATTTATCATAACTATTAAATAGCAGCTACCAACCAACTCAGCAAAGCTAAAACTCGAATTATAAATTCTTACTTTATGTCACGACAAAGCTTCCTACTGGATAATCCCACTACTGAGACTATTGCTACTGTGCCATTTTATATTTACATGGCATTTTACACTTTTACAAAGCATTTCATTATACTGTCTCATTTCATACTCTCAAAATCCTGGGGAAGGCAGCCAGTGCTATCTATACCTGACATATAGGATATTGAAGCAAGGAGAAGCTATTTTGCCCAAGATGACATGGCTAAGGAGTGGTAGTCAGGAAGGATTCCGCATACAGGTTCCGCATTCCATCATTCCATTAACCTAAACTCCCTTTGTGCCAGGCACTGGAGTTATAGCCATCATCAAGAAAGCCTTACTCCTGTCCAAACAGACTTTAAAATCTCAGAAGGAGAAGCTGAAATTAAATGAACAATTATATATGTGAACATATATGAATAACTGTATTTGCAGTAACAGTTGTCAAAGAAAAACAAATGGTCCTGCTTGGCCAAAAAAAGAATGGCCAAAAAAGCTACCTGGACTAGGGTTTGGGGTGGGTCTCCGTGAAGAAAATACTTATGCTAGGATCACAATATGAGTATGAATGAAGATGAGAGGAAAAGTGGGAGAAAGAAATCCATGAAGAAATGTACATGCATTATCTCAATTTTCACAAGATTCCTATGCTAATTACTATCAACCTCATCTTACAGATGAAGAAACTGATGTCTGGTGAAATCACTGTGCCTAAAGTCACACAGCCAACAGAACCTGTTGAGACTCAGATCAGCCAGACTGGAGACTCTTCACAGTTTCACGGGCAAGATATCTTTCCACAGCATCATGCTGCCTCAACTGCTGTCTGTAACTAAATAGCAAGCAGACAAATGTCACAATTCAAGATGTTTTTTCTTTTGAAACAGGGTTTCACCATGTTGCCCAGGCTGATCTCGAACTCCTGACCTCAAGTGATTCGCCCACCCAGGCCTCCCAAAGTGCTGGGATTACAGGTGTGAGCCACCACACCTGGCCTCAAGCATCTTTTTGCCTGAATACACGGGTGCCGAGATGCAAGCCTTAACCATACACGTCCAGAACATTTTACAGACATGTGAAAGCTTTTTTGAAAAACCTGGAAGAGAAAACGCATAGCTCTGGTAGAAGAGCCAACTGCCAAGATGCCACAAAGGCTCTATATTATCGAATAATATAGATAATGATAATACAGAAAAGATTTTTGTGAAAGCTTTTTAAAAATTAAAAAATCAAATCTTGTCACTGGAAATTTTATACACTCAGGAAAATTAGGGGGTTATTTAATGAACAGGGATTATTTAAAACAGAGCTGATGCTGAAAGCCAGTTTCATTCCATGTTAAACCATCTCAGTGGGCCCCCTCCAAAAATCAATTAAACTTTTCTAACATGGGGAGATACAACAAGAATAGTCACTAAGAAGAACAAGGACACATTTTAAGCTATTACTCACTGTATATCAGATATGAGCATGTGCCTCACAACAAAGTGTGTGTGTCTATATATACACATATGTAATTTGTCAAAACTTAGTTTTTAATACCATCTTTTAAAAATCACCTTCTAGAAGAGAAGAGACATAGCTCTGGTAAAAGAATCAATTGCCAAGACACCAAAATGGTTCTACATTAGCAAAACATATGCCCAGAAGGAACCACACTATTTTTGGTGTTCAATGTAAGGTATTATCTCCGGCAAACAATTCTCACTCATTTTAGTACTTTGGAAGTAGGATATCGAAGCAAACGCTTAACTTTTTAAATACCTAGCTGGCTTCTACAGTGCAATATCTCCACATCATTTTGTTTTCACATACAAAAAAAAAAAAAAACTAAGGCTGCTTGCAGCCAGCAGATTAAGAAATAAGATCTGTCTTCAATTACCCAATATGAACCTTCAATTATTATTTCAGTCACATGAAGTCTACATTTCACCTTCAAACACCCCTACAGTAAACATTACAACTCTAGCTTAACATTGTAGCACTGACATAAAGCAAGATTTCAAAAGCTTTTTTCATTGGGGAGCAACTGAGAAGAAATTTTAGGTAATTTAATATAATTTGCTGATTTTTCCAAGTAATTAAACACAAATTTTAACTCTCCAAACTTTTTAATCCAAAGTTGAGCTAGCTTTGGATTATAAATTACCACAACTTCTCCAGCCATCAGATAGTTGCCCAACAGTCAAGATAACATCTGGTAAAAAGTCTTTTAAAAGGCAAAACCACTATATATATACATAAGGTGCTATTCTACTAGTCACACAACTCACTTTCACAGGGCAAACTATTAGTATCAAGTTTCAAGAAACACATAAAATAGTTTCAAGTAATATCTTTACTCCTAAATCTAAAATAGACAAACATAAATGGGGGGTAAAATCACGGAAACACTCAACAGAGAGTAAAGATTCTTAGTTCGGCTTAAATAACTGCTTATGAATACTACAAAATAAGACTAACACAACTTTGGGGATGAAGCACTAAGTTCTTGATAAAGACTTTCTGGAAGTTTTTGGGTTTTGCTGGATTGAGATAAGCTTCTGGGGGGGGGAGGCAGAGTGAAACTGTTTCCTATGTATGTATAGGAAATGTGAAAGCCCTCTGAAATACAAGAAAAGCTAATGTCAAAGCAAAGACAAACTGGCACACACCTAATCACAAGTACCAAGAAAATCACAAGTGAAGTCCAATCTTCTACTAGTCTGTGTTTAATGGCATATATAAGGCAATTCCCTTTTCGCCTATAATAGTTAATTCTATCCACATTTTCTTCTCATAACTAGATACTTAACCATAAACAGGCACACAAAAACACCTCAGGGCAGTCTAAATTTCTAAGCTTCTTTAAAAAAAAAAAAAAAATGGTTTTCAAGTGAAAACCAAGACTGAATCCAAATTAACACTTCATTTGTGTAGTTACAAAACAAAATGCATGCCAAAGGTCACCATCTTATCATGTTTATAACAAGGTATCCTGAATTTTCCTTTTGCAGATAAATATTCATAGCACTATAAAAACCCAATGTAAATTGCTTAAATACATTGTTGCAGTTACCTAGGCCTCTCCACCCCCATATCTTTATTAAGTCATAAACATTAACTCTCCATAACAGTAACTCTCGTAAATAACACTAAGGAGCAAACATCAGACAGTATTTTAGAAGGGAAAAAATTTTTTTAACAACTGGTCGTTTTTACTATCCACATTCCCTAACAAAACATTGCGCTAATATAGAACGTTTTCGATTATCTTAAATGTTACTGCCTCTAAAAACCTGGACTTACTAGTTTTTAAATCCCTTGCACAAAATAACGTGTTTGTTAAGTTTCTAACAGGTTCCACCAAAATATCTTTAAAAAGTTTGAGAAATGATCTTATACTTAAATCTCAAATTCCTAACAATAACAAAGATCTCACTAGGTCACTTAGTCCATTTCCCACCCCTACCAATCATTACCATTCATTCAAGTCTATTCCTTCAAACCTTTTTTCAACACCCACCAGGTAAAAACGAGTGTGCCCTCATGGTGCAAACACAAGAGGAGACTCTTCTTCCTATAATAATCTCTGAACGTCTGCCTCTCTTGAGGTAAAAATAAACTTTTTACACCTAGTCTTACAAGAGAACTGTGTGTAGACATTGACAGGAATCCTTAACTTTCTGGCATGGTGTGAAATCTAAATAAATTTGGACAGCTACCATAAACACCACTGCTATGCCAAGGAAAATCCTGCACTGGGATACCTGAAATACATGTAAAAAAAAAAAAAAACTATAATCGAGTAAGCTTTTTTCATAACCAGTTTCTTTGAAAAGATCTGCAGTTTAAAACCTTAGCACATGAAACTTTAGTTCTAGCCTCACATTTTTAAAAGTCTACTTGAAAACAATATTCTCTTAAAGTAACTTAACATATAAGAAATTTAAGAAAACAAAAGCTATAGGTAATTCCACTGAATTACTAAAGCACCCCAAAATCAAAGTGTTAATATTCATTAACATTTTGGACACAAAGTATAAAGGGGTCACAGAGGAACCTTAAGCATTCATAGAATAAAATAAACATAACTTTACACGAAACTTTCTTATGACTCATCAATACTCAGAAGATTACTATAATCAAAATTAAGTGTGAAGTACAAAACACACCAAGGAATACTTTTAATTCCTTTCTTTCAAAAATTGACTACATTGTTTTCTTGGGGGGAAAAAAAGGACTGAAAAGTTTCAGTAAGAGGGCTCACTACCATTACCTTACTTCTTCATGACAAAAAACGTACGGGGATACAATCTCTAGGTTACAGTCCTGAGTCATTCACACACGAATCACTTCAAAATTTGCCAGTATTTCTAATAATGAGTTACACCCTAGTGGTTTACGAGTCCAGACTGGCTACAGCCTCCTGGTTCCTGGATTCCCAGCTGTATGACCTTAGACCAGTCAGTGCCCTTCTCCAGTCTCAGTCTCCTCATCTATAAAATGGGAACAGTTCCTACTGGTTGGGCAAGCTCGTCAATCCACTGAAAACCCTGAGAACAGCATTGGCACTCTTCGTCCCAATCTTTAACTGGGTGTAAAAACAATATTCTAAGGTGTATTTTCTGACAATTTGGGTGGAATTCAAGAACCAAATGGTGCTGGCATTCATGCGCTGCGCCTAGATTACAGGATTCGTGTCACCTAGGGTCGGGTGAAAGGCACAGGCAAAAAGCCGGAGTCACTGACTCACTAATTTTACCATTTTTAACTATTTCAGATTAGGGAGGAGCCTTTCGCCAAGTGCTGAGCTACTCAGCAGCTTTGGTGGCTCCGAAGCGAGAGTGGGTTTGTGCCTATAAATAGACTCGTGAAGTTTTGTGGTGATACACAGGTATCCATCCTAATTCACCTCCTCAGCGACCAACTCCCCCGGCTGCCGAGCAGGTCATCCCTCCACCCCGAGCCGCCGGGGACACTCGCGCTCCCCGCCCAACTTCGGAGGCCAGCGAGTGCCCCTCGCTCCGGCGCGGACCCCCAGGGCCGCCGAGGCAACGGCTCCCGACCTTCGCCGGCGCCCGGCCCGGCCCGGCCGTCCTCGCCCACCCAGCAGCCGGCCCCATTTTCTTAACCCGTGCATTGTCCTTGCGAAGCACCCCGGCGGTTCCCACACTGGTGGGGACCGAGAGGAGGGACGAGGGAGGAGCTGGGGGAAGAGGATGAGGAGGAAGAGGAGGAGGAGGAGGAAGACAACCTCCACCCCCTCGCCCGGGCGGCCAGAGAAGGTCTGGCGCTGTCTGCGGCCCCCCAGGCCCCGGCTCCCCGGAGGCCGCGGCCCCCGCTCCCACCCTCCGCAACTTTCCCTCCGCTCGCGCCCGCCGCTCCTCCGGGACCGGGCCTGGGGCTCCCTCCCTCGGCGGCCAGCCCCGGGTCCGCGGCACCTCCTCCTAAAATGGCAGGTCCCTCCCTCCGCCCGGCCGGCCTCGGCGCGGGCCCGGCTGCGGGCCGCCGGGGGAGCCGCGCGCCGGGCCGGGTGGGGCCGCGGCCGGGCCGGACACTCACCGGGACGATGGCGGGGCGCTCGCGCCGCTTCCTCCGGTGAGTCTCAGCCTCGGGCTCCCGCGCCGCGCTCCCGCTCCCGCCGCGGCCTCCGCAGCCAGCGCCGCCCCGGCCGCCTCTCTCCGCCCCCGGCGCTCCGGCTTCTGGCCGCGCCGCAGCCTGCTCAGTCTCTCCCCGGCTCGCGATTCCAGCGGCGCCCGGGGCCGGGGAGGCGATAGCCCCCTCCCCGGCAAATACCGCAGTCCCCGGGCCCCGAGTCCCGGCGGCGGGGCCGCGCGGCCCGGCCCGGCGTGGAGGGCGGCGGCGACGAGGCCGGGCGCCGAACGGCGGCTGCTGCAGGCGGCTTCTTCCCGAAGAGGATTTTGTAAATCTCACAAAATGGCGCGCGCTCCGAACCTGCGCAGCGAGAAGCGCCGGGGCCCGGGCGGCGGCGGCGGCGGCGGCTCCGCCAGGAGAGCCCGAACCGCCCGCCCCCGAGTCCCCGCACAGACAGACAGACACTCGCAGACACCCGCACACCCGCGCGCACACTCGCCCTCGCACACGCTCCCTCGCACACACACTCGCACTCACACCGGTCCCGCCCGCTCGCCGGCGGCGGCAGCGGCACCAACAGCAGCAGCAGGAACAGCAGCAGCAGAAGCGGCGGCGGCGGCGCCCGCACCCCCCGCTCGGGGTGTCCGCTCCCTGAGCCCGACCTGGGCCGCGATCAGCAGCAGCGACGGCAGCAGTCTCCCCGGATACCCCCGCCGCGGTTGCCGCCGCCACCCCCGCCTCACTCCAATGGGGCTTTTTATTATTATTCGGGCGGGAAGCGAAAGGGTTTAAAAAAAAACCAACCAACAAAATGGCGACGGACCGACCCGGTCGCTATAGCAACTGTCAATCAAAACGCAAAACCCCGGCTGACGTGCTGACGTCCTTCTCCCGCCCCCCGGCCCCGAGCCGGCGGGCGGGGCCTGTTGCTCGGGTAACGGCAGATTCCGTTCCCTCCTTTCCGTCTCCCCCTCCGTCCCCAGCCAACCACCCAACCCCCCTCAGGTCACGTGAAGGATAAATTCGGAGCTCAGGCCCGCTACGAGTGTCAGAGGAGGGCGCGTGATTCGCCCGGGGGAGGGGAAAGGAGGGGGACCGCTGGGCCGAGGGAGGGAAGGGGCAGAGGAAGGGGGGGCGAGGCGGCGGCCCGGCCTGTGCGCGAGCGCCCGCCGCCTCCCGACCGCCTCGCCCCGCCCCGAGCCCGCCGCGCCCGCGCCCGCGCCGACTGCGGCCCGGGGAGCGCGCGCGGCCTCCCGCGCCGCCGCCCCCGCAGCCCCAGCGCTCCGCGCTTCCGCGCCGGCGCCCGCAGCCCCGCCTGTGCCGGTGGGGGTGGGGGGGGCGCGCGCGGCTCCGGGCGGGGGAGGGGTCGGGAAGCCGCGGCCTTCGGGCGGGGACCCGGGAAGCCCACCCCGCTAGCCAGTGCCTGGAGGGCTCTCACCGCGGTCCGGGCGCGGCGCTCGCCTCGCTCCCGGGGGAGCGCGCCGGCCGCGGCTGTCCGCGCGTGGAGCCGGTTCTTCGAAGGGCTCGCCGGTCCCCTCGCCGGAAAAAGCCGGCGGAGGCCGCGGTGGGGGCGGGGAGGAGCCGCCGCCGCGCCCCAGACATCGCAGGAATTCCGGACGCTGCGCCAGCCACGGCGGCCCTGCGGCTGGCACCCGGCTCCGGTCGGGCTGCTCGGGTTTTGTGGCGCCGGAGACCAGCGTTGGGAAATTAGGCTGGAGCCATCATGAAAACTTTTTCAGGCTGTGCACGCTCGCTCGTGTCTGCCCATCTGCTTCCAACCCCTCCCCACCTTTCTGGGTGCAGCCTGTCTGCTCCATCGGAATGCCCCTTGTGCTGTTACTGTGAATTCCCTTGTGCTGTTACTGTGTCCTTGTCGTCCACCTCCGCCGTTTTCTTTTCCATACACCTTCTCGGTTTCCAGAGTCTTAATTTGCCCACTTAACCATCAAAACTCTTAATATCCTGGCTTTCACTGATTTTTATTCTGTCTACCCTTTCTGCCTGGCTACGTATTGCTGGGTGAGCTCCCGAGGCTTGAAAACCCCAGTATGGTATGTTGGCTGCTTTGTAATCAGTAGAGAGCCACCAGCTAAAAATTGTGTTTTGTACCAACTCTAATGGTATTTAATAAATGTATAACTAAAAACTGTGTGTGTATATACTATTTTACGGCAGAGTCACTAATCGATTGATTTCTAAGCTTGATTTTGCCACCTTGTGATAGTGTTCATAACCCATTTTTTATAAACTTCACAAATATGGTAGCAACAGATAAAATCTTATGAACAATATTAGGTGTAAAAAACTCAGTAAATGCCGCTATCTGTGCTACATGACTCAAAGACACCCGCTTTAAATGACTTCCAACAAAATGTCCTTGCTACAGTTACTAGGACATTGATATACTAAGGTAACCATTCGGATTAGCACAGACTTGGAAAGGAGCCTGACTAAACCAAAAATAAATTGATCAAAAAGTAATCAGGCAAATAGCTTGCTTCGGTCTGATCTCCATGATACCAAAAAGTTGCAGTCACTGGCAAAAGTTCTTTCGGATTATTGTTTCAAAATTGTCCTGCTAATGTGATTAAAGTCCACGGTCAACTTAATTGTTCTGAAGAAAGAGGAAGTGGCCCAGAGCGCCCCTTATTCAGAGGAGAGGTCGCTACCTGGTTCCTCCCAAGCTCAAACTTCCACCCATACAACTAACTCCTTCCTCTTTGCTCGTGGGTCTCTCCTTCCTGTCCCCATCCCATTCACCCAAGGTTTCGCTTCTATCTGAGCACGTATTTGCAACCTTTAATACTAAGCTAAATTTAAGTCAAATTTTTATCCCTAGTAATGGAAGAAACTTCCATAATCTTCTGGATAACCTGAACAGAGTATGATAGTGTCTCAAGATATATGTCCTTGTCTTCAGTTCAAATCAACCTGGAAGGTTATCAGAGTGGGGCAGAATCGAGATTATAAACGTGTGGGAATAGAAGGCATTGCTGGTCTTCATATCTAGAAGGCTGCACCCTTTCCCCCCACCCCCAGTATGGCACACATTGGTCAACAAATGTCACATCCAGGTTGGAATGCTGTAAAATGGTTTTATACAGGCTTCACCTAAAAGTAACCTGTAAATTACAGCTGGCTCCAAACAAGTGATCACATGTAGGCAGGAAGGATTCCGGTACAGATGCCAACTGACCTGGTTCACAGATGAAATCCTTGTCGTCTAAGAATCTCCCCATTAGAGTCACTTACAGATGTATTTATTCATAGACTGTTCACCTTGAAAAGCAAAGGCCCTCTGCTCACAGGTAGTGACAGCCTCCACTTATCCAGCGCGTTCTAGAGTATCTCTCATCTTCACAGCAACATGACATCCCCATTATGTGGATGAGAAAGCAAGTCCTGAAGAATGACATGACTTTCTCAAGGCAGTTACCGCTCACCAGTAAGTGGTAAAGCCAGGATTCAAACTCAGGTATAATTGCAAAGCCCGTGTTCTTTCCACCAAGATGTTTCAAGATTATGTGGTAGTAGAGTCTCTAGAATGATCCCTAATCCAAAATGACTGCTGTCCTTATAAAAAGGAGAAGTTTGGACAGAGACAAACACGTACACAGGGAAGACAACATGAAGACACCAGCAGGAGAAGGTGGCCATCTCCAAACCAAGGTGCACCCAAGGCCACCAGAAGCTGGCAAAGAAGCATGGAACAGGTTCTTTCTCACAGTTGTCAGAGGGAACAAACCCTGCTGACACTTTCATTTTGGATTTCTGACCTCCAGAACTACAAGACAATACATTTCTGTTGTTTAAGCCACCAGGTTGTTGGTACTTTGTAGTGGCACTATAGGAAACGAACACACAGATGCATGCCAAGATGGTGGTTTCTTTTGGTTGGCGTCACATCTGTTAGTGGCCACTCTTGGTGATGCACTATTCTAAGACTAAAAGTCCAGTAGTTGTAATCTCGCTGAGGATTATAACCCAAATAAATATTCCAAGGACAAACACACAAACTAACCAATATTCTTATCGCTGCCCCCTCACACCAAGTGAGAAGGTGAACAATTTGCAATTCCCTGGACAGTGGCGTGGCCTGGCATCTGACACCCCTATGTTCTTACAGACTTCTGGGTAAAGGTCTTCACTTGCTCCCTACCTTGTACGAGCTTTATTGTTTGTTTGTTTGTATTTTAAGACCGAGTCTCGCTCTGTCACCCAGTCTGGAGTGCAGGGGCGTGTTCTCGACTCACTGCAACCTCTACCTCCCAGGTTCAAGCAATTCTCCTGCCTCAGCCTCCTGAGTAGCTGGGACTACAGGTGCCCGCCAGCACACCTGGCTAATTTTTGTATTTTTAGTAAAGACAAAGTTTCAGCATGTGGGTCAGGCTGGTCTTGAACTCCTGACCTCAAGTGATCTGCCCACCTCAGCCTCCCAAAGTGCTGGGATTCCGGGTGTGAGCCACCGCGCCTGGCCAAGGAGTTAATTCTTAATACTCTGCACCTGAGGTCTAAAAACAAACTATAACAGTCATGTATGGTCATTACAGACAATTTTACAATATGGAAAACAATAAAGAGGTAAGGATTACTCGTAGATATCACCCAGAAAAAGGAAACATATTGGTATTTTCATGTTAGCATATGTCCTTCCAGACTTTCCTAGGGAGACATGAGCACACTCACCCACATACAACATGGAAGATATGTTTCGTGCCATTTTTACTTATAATTATACTATGAGCACATTTTAGTGTTAATCAACTGAAATTTAGATCACCATTTTAACAGCTACTAGTGTTCCATCAGTTGAATAGGCCATAATTTAACTGCTCCTCTCTTTTTTAAGGAAGTTTTTCCTTTTTGTTGTCATGACATATAACGTTGCGTAAACATGGCCTACATCCATTGTATACACCTGTCCAATTATTTCCTTCAGATAAAAATACGCATACTTAAAAAGCTTTTGATTCATGTTACCAAAATATTCCTCAGAAGTGATTTGACCAAGTTGTACTCTTAAAAGTAATACGTGATGATAGTGTTTCCTACACCCTACCACCCTCTCTTATTTTTTTTGCATTTATTTGGCCACTTTGTGACTTTAAAAATATGTTTGTTGTGTATTTGTGCCCTAGTTGTGTATATCTACCTGATGTTTATTTGGGAAGGCAGAGAGAGGTGTTTTGAGTTATTTGATTTTTGTTTTTTGGTTTTTTTAATTGATTTCCTTTTTGAGATTTTACTGCAAAAAGAAACAGGAAGAAAAAGAAAAGAAAAATGGAAGGCCATGGGCTGCTGTTAGATTGATACACGGATATCACCCCAGTCAATGTACCTGCGGCCATCTTCCCTCTCCTAGCCATCTCCCAAGTGGGGCTAGCGTTTCTTGCTCTTGCTGTCCTTCCTCCTCTTTCTTTCTTTCTTTTTTTTTTTTTTTTTTTGAGACAGCGTTTTGGTCTTTTTGCCCAGGCTGGACTGCAAATGGTGCTATCTAGGCTCACTGCAACCTCCGCCACCTGGGTTCAAGTGATTCTCCTGCCTCAGCCTCCTAAGTAACTGGGATTACAGGCCTGCACCACCACGCCCAGCTAATTTTGTATTTTTAGTAGAGACAGGGTTTCTCCACGTTGGCAAGGCTGATTTCAAACTCCTGACCTCCAGTGATCCAGCCGCCTTGGCCTCCCAAAGTGCTGGGATTACAGGCATCAGCCATGGCGCCTGACCTCCTTCCTCCTTTTAACCAGACACCTGCAAACAAGGACT
Organism: Sapajus apella; assembly: GCF_009761245.1. Taxonomy (NCBI): domain Eukaryota; kingdom Metazoa; phylum Chordata; class Mammalia; order Primates; family Cebidae; genus Sapajus; species Sapajus apella. The sequence continues at coordinate 8,663,466 of NW_022436948.1, forward strand.
CTCTCCCAGAATAAGGTTACAAAGTTGTTTATGTTAATATGTGGTTCTCACAGTGCCAGTGCCGTTAAAAATAAAGAGAAAGAGAAGACAATGTTAATTGCTTTCCTTTTCAAGTAAACATGTTTACCAATATTATTTTATGAATTGCCATTAACATTTTCTTTTCTTGTGACATTAAAGCTTAGATAGTAAATATGAAATTATTAAAATGTGCATTCCACAGTTTCAGAATATATTGAAATTGTATTTTGTGGCCAGGCGTGGTGGCTCACATCTGTAATCCCAGCACTTTGGGAGGCCGAGGTGGCTGGATTACTTTAGGTCAGGAGTTCAAGACCATCCTGGCCAATGTGGTGAAACCCCGTCTCTACTAAAATACAAAAATTAGCTGGATGTCGTGGCAGGTGCCTGTAGTCCCAGCTACTCCACAAGCTGAGGCAGGAGAATCGCTTGAACCCAGGAGGCAGAGGTTACAGTGAGCCGGGATGGCACCACTGCACTCCAGCCTGGGTGACAGAGTGAGACACCATCTTTAAAAAGAAAAAAAAAAAAAAGAAATCATATTTTGCAACATCTTGGCAAGACTTGAAATCCACTTTTATATGTTGCTTCCTATGTATATAATAGCTTCCTCAAAATTAACAGCTTGAGGAAAATGCCCTAATGAAACTGTGAAAAACAATTAAGTACATGGAATTTAAAGTTAGGCAGGGGGCACAGAATTCTACAAAGATCACCTCCTGCCCTGGTTCATTAGCTCAATAGTTCTTGAAAGTTTTGGCTATTTTCTTGGCTTTTCAATCTAAGTATGTAGTGAACATCATTTAATATTTCCACAGCACTTATTGATCTGCACATTTACTGCTACCATTTTCAACATTTTTCCTATTTTTGCTTCAGTTCAATGCAAAATATCTTTATAGTTGTTATAGCGTTAGTACTATTTTATTACATTGTATTTCCATGCCTGTTTCTAAACTTAAGTGTTTTTAGGGCAAGGATCCTACATTTTCATCTTTGCATCACAAACACCATATCTGGCATATTATAAATACTGTTTGATTTGGTTTCGTTTGATTAGGGTTGGAGTTTTTTGTTTGTTTTTTTTTTGAGACAGGATCTTACTCTGTCACCCAAGCTGCAGTGTAGTAGCACAATCATGGCTCACTGCAGCCCCGACCTCCTGGGCTCAGGCAATCCTTCCACCTCTGTCTCCTGAGTACCTAGGACAGGTATGCCTCACCACGTCCAGCCTCACCATGTCTAGCTAATTTTTTTATTGAAAAAAAATTTTTTTGTAGAGACAGGGGGTCAATATGTTGGCCAGGCTGATTTCAAACTCCTGGCCTTAAGTGATCCTCCCATCTTAGCCCCCTGAAGTGCTGGGATTACAGGTGTGAGCCAGTGCGTCCTGCCTGTTTCGTATTCGTAAATGAATGATGAGCTTCTGCGAACTTTTTTTCGCTATTTTCCTCCAAACTATCCAAGGCTTCTGACTACCATAAAACTTTAGGGGACACTGTTCTGTGATTTGTATGGAAGTGGAAAATATTTTGTTCTTAAGGAGGATGGAATTTCCCCAGTGCCAAAGGAAAGATTGTTGTAGTCAGCTAAGCTAGAAGAAGAAAGTTCCACTGAAGAGATACATGAATGTTAGTGATTACCATGTAGCTTGCTAACTCTCTTACAGCAGTATTTCTCAAACTGAAGCATCCCTGTACAGTTGGCAGCTCACTCAGGTAGCACCTAGTTTGAGAAACTATAGATGTGGGCATTCACACTGAACAGAGGTCTAGACAGGACCTCTGTGTGGCTGAGTCTGCTAATTTCTAGATCCCAGATGCACTCTTTGCAGCATAAGGGCAAGGACAGATAGCAAAACATTCATTTATGAAGGACAGCAAACACATCTGTTCACTCCCATCTCCTGATTTGCTTCCAGACTTCTAAAGGCAAAAAATCCATTTTTATATTTCCTTTTTAAATAGATAACATAAAAAGCATAAGGAATAAGACAGATGGTTTCGGGAGGGCATCTGGGAAGCGCAGTGGCCATGGCCAGCCACCTCGTGCTCAACAACAGCGCCAAGATACCCATCCTGGGTCTGGGCACCTGGAAGTCCCCTCCAGGCCAGGTGACCAAGGCTGTGAGGTTGATGATCGACATTGGGTATCGCCACATTAACTGCACCCACGTGTACCGGAATGAGAATGCATTGGTAGGGGTTGGGCATGCAGGAGCAGCTCAGGGGGCAGGCAGTAAAATTTGAGGAGCTCTGCATCACCAGCAAGCTGTGGTGCATGACCCAAGGGAAGGGCCTGGTGAGAGGAGCCTGCCAGAAGACGCTCAGCGCCCTGAAGCTGGACTGCCTGGACCTCCACCTCATCCACTGGCCAACCGGCTTTAAGCCTGGGAAGGGATTTTTCCTGTTGGATGAGTCAGGCAACGTGGTCCCAGTGACACCAACATTGTGGACACATGGGCAGCCATGGAAGAGCTGGTAGATGAAGAGCTAATGAAACCTATTGGCATCTCCAACTTCAACCATCTCCAGGTCAAGAGGATTTTTTTCTTTTTTTTTTTTTTTTTTTTTTTGAGATGAAGTCTCACTCTGTCACCCTGGCTGGAGTGCAGTGGCATAATCTTGGCTCACTGCAACCTCCGCCTCCCAGGTTCAAGTAATTCTCCTGCCTCAGCCTCCCGAGTGGCTGGGACTACAGGCACCCAACACCATGCCCGGATAACTTTTGTGTTTTTAGTAGAGACAGGGTTTTACCGTGTTAGCCAGGCTGGTTTCGAACTCCTGAACTTGTAATCTGCCTGCTTCGGCCTCCCAAAGTACTGGGATTACAGGGGTGAGCCACCACACCCGGCCAAGAGGATCTTAAACAAACCTGGCTTAAAGTGGAAGCCAGTGGTTAACCAGCTCCAGTGCCACCCATACCTAACGCAGGAGAAGTTAATCCGGTATTGCCAGTCCAGAGGCAACATGGCGACTGCCCATAGCCCCCTTAGCTCTCCCAACTGGCCCTGGGCCAGCCCTAGGACCTTCCCTCCTGAGGATTCCAGGATGCAGATTGTCGCAGCCACGTAAAATAAACTGCAGCTCAGGCTGTGATCCGGTTCCCCATGCAGAGGAACTTAGTGGTGGTCCCCAAGTCTGTGGCACTGGAACACATTGCTGAGAACTTGAAGGTCCTTGACTTTGAATGAGCATCCAGGATCTGACCACCTTAATCTCTATAACAGGAACTGGAAGGGTGTACGCTTTGAGCTGTGCCTCCCACAGGGATTACCCCTTCCGTGAAGAATTTTGAAGCTGTGGATGTCTGCTCAGCCCCGAGCAACCTACACCCGTTTTTCTTGTCTCATTTTTCTTGCAAATGTAGCATGACCCGTGTCACTCAGTGGTAGAACAGCAGCCTCTGGATGGACAGTGAAGCTCTATCTAGCTTAGGTTGGGTCTGAAGAGCAGCATCAGTAAAGTAGATGTCTCTTCCAGTTTTCTTTGCCCTTCTCAACCTGAATAGCCTTTTCTGATCGAGGAGAAGCAAAATCTACAAGGTCAAAATAGTGTCACTAACAGTTGAGTCTTGACTTCTTAAAACTGGTAATCCTTTCAGCAAGACTTCTCTTTGCCTCAAATAAAAAGTGTTTTTGTGAGCTTAAAAAAAAAAAATCAATAAAACAAGGGCCAGGCATAGAGGCTCACACCTGCAATCCCAGCACGTTAGGAGGCCAAGGCAGGCAGATCACCTGGGGTCAGGAGTTCAAGATCAGCCTGACATGGAGAAACCCAGTTTCTACTAAAAAAATATAAAATTAGCCAGGTGTGGTGGTGCATGCCTTTAACCCCAGCTACTCAGGAGGCTAAGGCAGGAGAGTCGCTTGAACCCAGGAGGCGGAGGTTGAGGTGAGCCGAGATCGTGCCACTGCACTCCAGCCTGGGAAACAAGAAGGAAACTCCATCTCAAAAAAAAAAAAAAAAAAAAAAGAATAAAACAAAAGGACCTACTAATCCTATTTTTCATATAGTAACTGTTTATATTCTTTTTCTTTATTTCTTTGATTTTTTTGAGACAAGGTTTCCTCTGTCACCCAGGCTGGAGTGCAGTGGTACGATCATAACTCATTGCAGCCTCAAACTCCTGGGCTCAAGCAATCCTCCCACCGCAGCCCTCCAAGTAGCTGGGACCACAGGCACACATGACTCGCAGCTAATTTTTTAATTTTCTAATTTATCTGTGGAGATGGGGGTCTCCCCATGTTGCCCAGGCGGGTCTCAAACTCCTAGGCTCAAACTATCCTCCCACCTCAGCCTTCCCAAGTGTTGAGATTACAAGTATGAGGCACCACACCTGGCCATGACTGTTTGTCTTCTTTATTAATTTTTTGAGACAGAGTCTCATTCTATCTCCCAAGCTGGAGTGCAGTGGCATAATTTTGGCTCACTGCAACCTCCACCTCCCAAGTTTCAGCAATTCTTCTGCCTCAGCCTCCCTCATAGCTGGGATTACAGGCACGCGCCACAACGCCCAGCTAATTTTTGTATTATTAGTAGAGATGAGCTTCCACCATGTTGGCCAGGCTGGTCTTGAACTCCTGATCACCTGCCTCGGCCTCCCAAAGTGTTGGGATTATAGGCGTGCATGACCGTGCCTGGTCTGCTTTCTAATTTTTAATTTTTTTAATTAAAAAAATATTTTTAAGTAGAGACAGGGGTTTCACCATGTTGTCCAAGCTGGTCTCCAACTTCTGGGCTCAAGCAAGCCTCCCACCCTGGCCTCCCAAAGTGCTAGGAATACAGGTGTGAGCCACTGTGCCTGGCCTGTTTATTTTCAAGCTAAAGAAATTCAAGTATGTAGTTGAAAAATCCAAACACAGCAGGAAAGAGTAAAATAAACAGTCCAAGCCTCCCGCCAGCCTCCCGCCAGCCTCCCTGACTCGTTTGTCCTTCACCCTGTTCCTTAAGGCTTCATGGAACTCTGCAGTTCAGTATCACATCATTGCCCACTGAAAAACTTAGAAGACTTTAAGCTTTTGTTTTGGGGCTAACATTCTTATACCTTAGTTTGGTGCCCAATTCCTTCATGATCTGACCTCTCAGGACTTCTCTGCTCAGGGTGCCCCACTTTACACTCCCAGAACACAGCCCATTCTTTCCTGTCTGCTCTACTCTTTCCAGGAAAGCCTCCTTCCCTTGTCATGGCACTTATCTCTGTATTTTCACTGTGGGTTTCTTTTTTCCATGCACTAGGAGAAAAGGAAACCTCCAGGGGTACAAGCCTGGCTCCCTGGGAATTTTCATTCTCAGTGCTTAGTCCAGTGCCTAGTATATACGGATCACCAATGAATGTTTTGGCAAGAACAGAGTCACTAGGGACTTGCAAAACAGCAAGGGCAGGATGGAGTAGGCAAGCAATTAAATCCAGGAAACGGTTAAAAGCAAGAGGAGTATACTTCACTCTGGAGTTGAAAGAGGTGGCCATCTGCTTCCTGCCTTCCTCTCGCCCCCAGCGTGGACGCCGGCTTCCTGAAGATAGGGAGGGCTGTTGGGTGGGAGGGCTGCGGTGGCATTATTGGAGTGCTGCATGAGGGTGCCGGGGTGGTGTGTGTCATGGCACAGAGTCCTGATTTGATTTTGCTAGAAAGGCTGGGTGGGAAGGGACACCCAGGCAGGGGCAGAAGGGAGCTGGTTTCCTGCGGGTGGTGACAGGACTCTCCTGTAGCCCAGAGGGGACCTCCACATTTCCTTCTAGCTTGGCTAGCCCAGAAGAACTAGGGTGGAGGCCAGGGTTCAGGGGCGATGCTGGAAACAGGAGCATATTCATGGACAATGAAGTTTGCAGCTGCACAGGTAGGGTGGAGGGTGGGAGCCCAGCTTTCCGGGGTTCTGAGTTGACAGAATGGAAGGCATATGTGAAACACAGGGCTAATGTGGGAAGTACATTCACTCCGGCCTCTCAGACCACCAAGGAAGGAGGCCCGCCCTGAGCAGAAGGCAGCAGGGACATCATAGACTCATGCATAGATGCTGGAGCCAGGGGAGCCCAACCCTTACCTCCCATAAACCCTAATCATCCAGTGGCTGCTCTGGGAAAGAAAGGGGATGGAATCACCATGCAGGAAGACTTACCTGACAACAGTGACATTTTGTTCACATTAGTCACAGGAGACAGTTTCATGTTCTCATAATGAAGCAGGGCACAGGCAGCGTCTTGCAAGCCTAGATGTTTTAGATGGGATTGGTGACCTTTATAATAACAATAACAGCAACTGGAAAAAAAAGTGGCTGTTGCAACAGAACATGGGGATTCTCAGCCACCTCCTTGTTGTAGGGACTGAGGTAGTGTTCCTAAAACTTTCCCTCTCTGATTTTGTTTCCTCATCCTTAAAGGGAAGCCTTTAATCGTTTGTGAACTATCAGTCATTGCGTAAATATTGAGCCCTGATGTAAATAATAATAAGGTTTGATTCAGATTTTAACTTTCAAAGTCTTTCTCAAGACCCTTTCCCCTTTCAAATATAAATAAATAAAAGGCCAGGCGCGGTGGCTTATACCTCTAATCCCCGCAGTTTGGGAGGCTGAGGAGGGCAGATCACTTGAGGCCAGGAATTCGAGACCAGCCTGGCCAACATGGTGAAACCTCGTCACTACCAAAAACACAAACATTAGCCAGGTGTGGTGGGGCACCTGTAATTCCAGCTGTTTGGGAGGCTGAGGCAGGAGAATTGGACCCAGGAGGCAGAGGTTGCATTAAGCCAAGATCACACCACTGCACTCCAGTCTGGGCGACAGAGCAATACTCATCTTAAATAAATAAATAACATCTTCCATGTTCTCAAAACACTCAGGTCTTTCTGCTGCAAACACATTTAACACATTATATGCAAGTAAGTTATTACTTTTCTTTGCCTATATTTGAGTGTCCTCACTAGCTGGTAACTCACTACCTCTTAAAGCTGCCCAGACCTTCTTTGGTTACCCTCAGCTATAGGAAATTTGCCTTTCCAGCCTGTGAATGGATCTTCTTCCCACACTTTCCACCCAGTTTCTAAGTCTTCCCATTTAAGACCACATACACCAAGTCTCACTCTTCTTTCAAATGACAACCTTCAAGCATTTGAAGAAAGCTCTGACTTGCCCAGGCTAAGCGCGTTTTCTTCTCTCACTTTCTCACCCAGTATGTTCCCCAGACCAATCCCACCCTCGTATGGCTCCTTTCAATAACGTCACTAAGTGAAACCTCAGAACAACCTGAGTGTCTGGCGCCGGAGCCTCAATTTTAAAATGTAGCACGTCGACTTGTGGAAATAGAACACAGAATGAAGAATGTTTCACAACATGAGAAAAATGATGACGGCGGTTAGATGGCAAAAAGAAGGCTATAAATTAGTATATTTTGTATGACTTCAACTTTACAATAAAAAGCGTATATAATAAAATAATTTTTTTGTAACATTTATCTCTGGAGGGTACAATCACAGGTGATAATTTGTCTTCTTTGGGCTTTTGTTTTTCAAATTTTCTGCAATCAACTACTGGTCATCAGGAGGAAAAATAGATCCCGTGTCCCTGTAATTTTTGCCTAATGACCTGAGACCTTAATCTTTAGAATGTCATAAAATAGGCTTCTCACTTCTCATTTCAGAAATTAACATGTGTAGCAAATGGCCTCAGGGTACCAGGAACCTGGTGGGCACTCAACAAATACTTGTTTTCTTCTTCACTTCCCTAAGTACTTGAAAAGCACTCCCCATCCTTCGATCTCATTAAACCTTCTCTCAGCTGCTTCCTATGGCTTGATTTCTACTCCATATCACAAAGGACATTTGCTGTATGTCACATTTTGTCTGGGCATTTTTTTTTTTTTTTTTTTTTTTGAGACAGGATTTGGCTCCATCCTCCAGGCCAGAATGCAGTGGCACGATCATGGCTTGCTGCAGCCTCAACCTCCCGGGCTTAAGGACTACAGGCATGCCCCACCACACCAGGCTTGTCTGGGCTGTTAATCGGAGGTCCCTAATAGTTACCAACTCCAACAACAAGAAAAAGACACATCTCTTTTAAAGGGACATAAGTATAGAAGGAACAGCAGCGTCACCATTTTGTAGTATTCTTAAGCCAGTAAAATCCCAGGGTATATTAAAATAGAATGGCTAGGAGTTAATTCTTCCATCATATAGCTGATGTCCTTATTAGAGTATGGCCTGGTTTCTGACCCCTGGATCACCAAAGGTGCTGACATTATTTGCCTTGGAGAGAGAAAAGCAAGTATTATGTGCCACTCGCAATTTTGTATGTTAAAGGTTTTTCCAAAAAGGATGTCGAGACAGTGAGAGCCAAAACAAATGGAACAAACCAGCAGAGGTCTCAGCTTATCACATCAGTGCTCACCTCCCTCAAAAACGGCTCTCTTAGATGGTGCCTTCAGGGATGCAACCACCACCCTCTCAAATCCCACAACCTGTAAAACCCTTCTACAATGGAGTCACAGGTTACCTACAGTGAAATGCGTAGCTGTTCATTCACACCACATTGCTTGTTGGGTGTCTGCACTGTGTCAGCTACTCTGATCGGTACTTGAGATTGGACCCTAGTCCTGAAAACATCCAAGACCAGTAGGGAAGACCAAATAGAACAAAGCAACTATAACGTGACAAATTCTGGAGTAGGAAGGAAGGGGCCCCTGAACCCCGTCTGGGGGAATCCCAGATCAACAGCCTGAAGCTCTTCTCTCACTTACCGTCCCAACTTGTGATAGATCTGGAGTGCCTGGTAGGGAGGAAGAAAGGGTTTGTATAAAGATTGTTTCTCTGTGGGTTAAATTTGGTCTCATTTTTCTAGCATTTTCACATAGAAATATGTATAGCTTTGAACCTTTCTTCTAGTTTATTCATTAAGGCAATAAATTCCATCTAAGCACTGTTCTGGCTCTATCCCACACATTTTGATAGGTTGTATTTCAACTATTTTTAAATTATTATTTCCGTTTGAAATATTTCTAATTGTGCTTTTTTCTTTGATATAGGTTATTTAGGAATATGCTGCATAATATTCGAATGTTTAAATTAATATTAAGATATTAATTTCTGTTACTGATTTCAACTTTAACTCCACTGTATTTAGAGAATATTTTCTGTATGATTTCAACATTCTAAAATGTGTTAAGACTCAGTTTATGGCTCAGTGTATACTCTATTTTGGTGAATATTTCATGTGCACTTGAAAATAGTGTGTATTTTTTAGTTGTTAGGTGAAAAGTTTTTAAAATGTCAATTAGGGCAGTTTGCCTCATAGTGCTATTAAAAGTTCTGTGTCCTTACTGATTTTTGTTTGCTTGCTCTATCGGTTGAGAGAGAGCTGTGGATTTGCTTCAATTGCAATTGTGTATTTGCTTGTTTCTCTTTTAATTTCTTCAAATTTTGCTTTTTATATTTTGAAGATTCATTTTTAGATATAGATTTGTAATTGTTGCGTCTTCCTGCAGAATTCCCCCTTTTAATTACAAAATGCCCCTCTTTGTCACTAGTAGTACTTCTTGTCTTTCAATCCAGTTTTTAAGATTAATTTGTCAAATCAGCCTTGCTTAGTATTTACATGGTATTTCATTTCCCATCTTGTTACTTTCACCCTTCCCCTGCATTTATATTTAACATGTGTCTCTGTGAGATTGTATGTAGTTAGAACTTTTCTTGTTGAACTTGACAATCTTTGCCTTTTAATTGCAGGATGTAGTGCATTTTAAGTTAACCCTCTCCCTGTTTGCCGCGAGAATACTTTCCACCCCTGCTTATGACTGCAGTGTTTATCCGGAGATAACTTTGCCATGAAATACCTTGTTTTTATTATTTGTGCATTGCTTTAGTTTATCAAATTTGGGAACAAAAGACATCATTCTATTTATATAATTCATTTTGTTTTTAGTTGTGGTATTGCTATTTACAGAATATAGTACTTCTCAATCTCTGAAAAAGTCAACTGGTAGGCCGGCCGCGGTGGCTCACACCTGCAATCCCAGCACTTTGGGAGGCTGAAGCGGCCAGATCACGAGGTCAGGAGATCGGGACCATCCTGGCCAACATGGTGAAACCCTGTCTCTACTAAAAATACAGAAAAAAAAATTAGCTGGGAATGGTGGTGCACACCTGTAGTCCCAGCTACTTGGGAGGCTGAGGCTGAGGCAGGAGAATTGCTTGAACCCAGGAGGTGGAGATTGCAGTGAGCTGACATCGTGCCACTGCGCTACAGCCTGGGCGACAGAACAAGACTCTGTCTCATTAAAAAAAAAAAAAGTCAAAGGCTAGAAAACATAGCATTCCTATCCACGATGTTAACATCATTCTTGAACAGCTGTTGGCCAAACATTCATTTGATTAATTCTATTTTTCAGAAATAGATGATTCTGATGATTCTGATGATTCTGATGTTATTTATGTTTAGAAGTAACTTCAAGAACCGTTTTTATATTTTATTTTCACAATGAATTAGCGGGAGGCTGAGGCAGGAGAATCTCTTGGGCCCGGGAGCCTGAGGTTTCAGTGAGCTAAGATCGCACCACCGTACACTCCAGCCTGGGCAACAGAGTGAGACTCTATCAAAAAAAAAAAGAAAGAAAGAAAGAAAAGAAAAAAGAAAAAGTAAATTAGCCAAATTTGCTTCAGCCTCAAAGAGAGTGTTTATATAAACAATGAGCACGGGCAGCAAGGTGTACTTTTTTTTTCCTGGACAAGAAGGGTTAATTTGAGGTCTGCTGTGACTGAGCTCACACCTCTGTATTGGTGTTTGCTTTCTGCCTGTGCAATCTGTACTTTGTCTCTTTTTTCTTTACTGCTTTCTCCTGGGTGAATCAAGTACATGTATAAATTTCATTATGTGTGTCTTCTCTATTGTCTTTTCAGTATCATCTTTTTGAGATTTAAGTGGTTTAAATGAACATGGTTTTTCTTTTTCTTTTTCTTTTTTTTTAATTTTACTTTTTACTTTTTATTTTTTTTGAGACAGAGTCTCGCTTTGTTGCCCAGGCTGGAGCAACAAAGCTCACTATAACCTCTCAGCTCACTATAAGCTCTGCCTCCCAGGTTCAAGACATTCTCCTGCCTCAGCCTCCCAAGTAGCTGGGACTACAGGCAAGCGCCACCACGCCCAGCTAATCTTTGTATTTTAAGTAGAGACAGGTTTCACCATGTTGGCCAGGATGGTCTCTGTCTCGTGACCTCGTGATCCACCCGCCTCAGCCTCCCAAAGTGCTGGGATTACAGACGTGAGCCACCGCGCCCGGCCTTTAACATTTATCTTAAGAAATGTTAGTGAGTTTTGAGGACAGATTGTCTGCAGATCTCCTTCTAACTACTGATTGATTGGGTAACATAGCCAAGCAAGTTACAATCTCTAACTCACTTTCTTCCCCACATCGCTTATTTTTGGCCAGGGGAATGTAGTATCTCTAGTACTCTGAGCACCACAGACAAATCACTAGAAATTCAAATTGCCATTATATTAGTTGATTTTCACTGAGTTGTGCTGTAGTAAAAAACCACTCCCAAATCTCAGTGGCTTCCCACAATGAAGGCTGCTCTCTGCCTTATAATATAGGCCAGCTAAGACTCTTTCCTATATATTCTTTATTGCAAGACCTCGCCAGAAACAAATGTCTCCATTGGAGACAGGCCAGTCTCTAGGTGGAGGGAAAAGAGTTTGTGAGAGCTCTTTAAACTTCTGCTCGTATGTAACACACATTCCTACGGCTGTAGCAAGTCTGATATCAAAGGGGAAGAAAAATCCTCCTCTAGGGAGTAGCCTATGAGAGAGGCAATGAATATATTGAATGATAATTCAGTCTACCTCCGGCAACACCATCATCATCACCACTGCCACGCGTGGGAACTGCTGGAGCCTGGGTCACGTGAGAATTTGCCTCTCTTTTTATCCTAAAGTCTGTGGGACCACTTCATTCATGCTGACATCTCTGACATCCATAAGAATAGCTAATTTTCAAATAAAATGTGGATGCAACAGGTAACAACATTAACTCGTTTTCTTAGCGTTCTCTTTCATATGCAAGCTTTTCATACTGGCATACAAATCTTGGGGAAGCAGACTTTTGAGAAGGCCAATACGCAGCCAAATCCACAGCTAACACCAGGAACGGGTCTTCACAGCGGGAGAAGTAGCATGATGAAACCAGCATAGCTCCTTCAGCAAAGGGCTGCCTGGTTATGGGTTCAGGAATAAATAAGCTGAATGAGTCAAAGCCAATGAGCCAAACAGTTTAGAAGGTATCCCTGGCCACATTGCAGAGGTATTCTTTACATTTTTTATTATTCTTATTTTTTTGCTGTTTTGTTTGAGAAGGGGGGTCTCACTATGTTTCCTAGGCTGGTCTTGAACTCCTGGGCTCAAGTCATTCTCCCATCTCAGCCTCTTGAGTCATTGGAATTACAGCTGTGCACCACCATACCTAGCTGCGGAGATATTCTTTTATTGATTGATTGATTGATTGACTGAGATATGGTCTTGCTCTGTTGCCTACGCTGGAGCGCAGTAGTGTGATCACAGCTCACTGCAGCCTCTACTTCCTGGGCCCAATCAATCTTCCCACTGCAGCCTCCTGAGTAGCTGGGAACTCAGGTGCAGGCCACCACACCCAGCTAATTTTTTATTTTTTATAAAGACAAGGTCTTGCTGTGTTGCCCAGGCTGGACTTGAACCACTGGGGCTCAAGCAATCCTTCCATCTTAGTTTCCCAAAGTGCTGGGATTACAGGCATAAGCCGCCATGCCTGCTAGAGATATTTTAAAGTGTGTATAAGCACTTATCCCACTTGCCCAAAGTGAGAGCGCCGAGCTTTAGAAACAATGGAGTCAAGGTCATTGTACTGACTGAGACCCTCTGGCCACTCCCTGGTATGGAGAACTGATGGGTAGCCTTGCTTGACTTTGCCCTTTGCTGGAAACCACAGCTGCTATCAATCATGGAAGACTTGTTTCCTTCTAACTCCCAGATCCACACCATGCCTTGACTTTTCTGACTGGGACCTTTATTGTTTAAAAGGCAGAAAGAAACAACCATGAGAACTAATCGGAGATCCTCAAATGTTGGGTGTGTTAGAGATAGAGAGAAATGTAGCTGGCCTTTTATCCAATCATTCTTTCTTTCTTTAAATAAATCTCAGAAAGAGAGAGAAAAAGGTTAGTACAGAACTGTGATCTAACATAAGAGTTGATAAACTTTGTCTGTAAAGTACTAGATAATAAATATTTTAGGCTTTGAGGGCCTAAGCACTCAATTCTGCCACTGACATGTGAAAACAGTCATAAACAATATGTAAATAAGCAGCTGTGGCTGCATGCCAAATAAAACTTTATTTACAGAAAGAGGGAGCAGGCCACATGTGACTTTTTGGTCACAGTTTATCAGCCCTTGGTGTAAGAGAATGTGGGGCGAACTGGCAATAAGAAAACTTTTGGATGACTAATTTTAGGCCCTCCTTAATTCTTAACTAGGGAATGAATGCCTGAAGGGGATTATTTACTCAAGTGAGGGTGGTGTTTCTGCCCCAGCATTGCGGCCCTATCAAGAACACAGTCCAGTGCATGTTGTTAGAAGAGAAATACCTTTTCCCACTCCTATTTTCTACAATGAAAATTTTCCCCATAACATGAGGGAGGTGGAACCATTAATTTGATTGATAAATTTAAGAAGATAACTGAGCATGTTAACTCAACTCTGCTCCACTTCTTCTTGGAAGGAAGTTGCTTGTAGAACCAAACATTCTCTGTTGGGCCCTCATGCCTACACAGTACTCCTGTATAGGGGAGACTTTATCCTATCCAGCATTATCTGGTTCTAGGTAAGAAAGTTTGCCTAATTTAAGATTCAATACAGACAAGCTAACTTGTACAGCAAGCTTAAAGCTTTGTTCTCTAGCAAGGCTTCTATCACTAACAAATATAATATTTTGGCCTCCATAGTTTCTCTTCCAACTGTATAATTTGGTATGGAAGAAAGAACATTCATTGAGTGCCAACTCCAAGTCCCCAGCACACAAAACAAAAATTTAATTTAATGCTTTCATTTGAGAGAGACCAATGAAATAATATGTCAAGCTGAAGATTACCCAAGATACGGAGATGAGTCAGAGGTGAATTGAATCTTCTTAAAACTTCAGCCCAGCCCTGATCCACTTCAATTTCTAACTAGATTGAAGTGATTAGCTCTTCACCTTATATACTTCACATAGAAAACAATGAAGCCTTCTCTGGGGAAAATAATATCATCTGGAGGCTCTACAGTTCTTTTATGTACAATGCCTAATATATAATAATAAACAAATAACTTTTCATGGAGACAAGTCCATATAGCCAATAATAAATAAAAATATAAACAGACAATAGAAGCAGACCAACAGACAATTCAGATATTGGAATAAGCTGATTAGGACTTTAAAATAACTAAAACTATGTAAAAGTAAGTGGAGGAGGAGGTGGACAAAACGGATGAAAAAGTGGAGAATTTAAATAAAGACTTCAACTTATAAATCAAAATCTATAAAAGAAACATAGACTGAAAAATACAATTACTAAAATTAAGAATTTATGGGAAGAATTTAACAGAAGACTAGACATAGCAAAAGACAGAAATGGCAAATGTGAGGAAAGGTCAATAGAAATTTATTCAAACTGACAGTGAGAAAAAAGTAAGAAAACTTGGTATAAGAGACTTATGAGTCACAGCAAAAGGTCTCACAAATGTAAAATTGGAGTCCTATATGGAAAGGAGATAGAGAATGGGGCAGAAGCAATATTTGAAGAGATAATGTCTGAGAATGAAGGATGTTAAACTACGGATTTGAAAGGCTTCACAAAATCTAAGCAAAATAAATTTTAAAAAATTAGTATTCACTAATGTTATATCCAGACTACTGAAAATAAAAGACAAAGAGAAAATCTTAAAGCTGTTAGAGTAAAAAACACATCTGTAAGAAGCCACAATTAGACTGACAGCTGATTTTTCAACAAAATTATGGAAATCATAAAATAATGGAAGAGCATCTTTAGAGTGCTAACAGGAAAAGAAACCAGCAACATAGAATTTCATACCTAGTGAAAATATCCTTCAAAAATTAAGGCAAAATTAAATCATTTTCAGACAAGCAAAAACTGGGAGAACGTGTTACCATCCGATGTGTACTCAATGAAATACCATAGGAACTTCCGGAAATCGAAGTAAAATGATCACATGCCACTACCAGAAGCACCAGACAGGACCAAAGAGTAATGTGGGAAAATATAAAGGAGTATTTCCATATAAATTAGCAATGATAACACTGTCTTATATATACTATAACATATAAAGGAGTATAGTACATGGCAACAGTATCACAAAGCTAAGAGAGTGAAAGAGCTAAACCATTGTTAGATTATTGCATTGGTTGTAAGTGGTAAAAGGACCAATTCAAAGTAGACTATATAAGTTACTAAGTCACCTGTGATCTGTCTTACTAAAAAATATGTAAGAATATCTAAAATAAAAGCTAATAGGAAAAATTTAATAATATGATAGAAGTTGCAACGGTGGTTGTATTGTGCGGGGAATTGATTGGGAAGGGAGCACAAGGCAGTCTAATGGTGTGCTGGAAACGTCTTATGTTTTGATCTGACCGGTGATTATGCAAGTATATTTAAATTATGTATGTTATAAATACATATAATATAATATAAACATATAATATATATAAAAATATAATACATATAATATAAACACAAATCATGTATAAGAATATAAATCATATATATAAATATGTCACATCATTATATGATTTAGTTTATTGTAATATATGACATATAAAATAAAATATTATTTATATAGTAATACAAAATTTAAAATTCATTATAAATATATAAACTATGTAAATATATGATATATAATATTTAACAAATATGTTGTATATAAATATAATATATAATATATATTTATATACAAATTCATCAAATTGTATCCCTAAAGTTTAAGTTGTACCCCTAAAGTTTTTGTGTTTTATTAAATAGAGATTAAACTTCGATAAAAAACAAAAAGTAATCATGAGGGAAACCAGAGAAATAGTGTACTCATGAAACAAAAATAAGATGCTTAAAATGGAATGGATTAGAGAAAAAGAAAGAACTCTTGAAAACTGAAAATATGGTGAATATAAATACAAATAAATACACACTATAGCAGAAATTTAAGAACAGTAAAAGGACTGAAGGATTACACTTAATATATCTATCTGAATATAGAGCAAAAGGAAGTTGATCATATTGAGAAAAAAAGTAACACATGTATAAGTTCAACATAGAAGCTCAATATCTGGCTGACAAGAGTCCCAGAAAGATAGACCAGCAAAAATGGAAAGAAGAAAATTATTGAATAGTTTTATAAATCTTCCCAGAGTTGAAGAACATGTGCCTCTAGATGAAAAGTTCCAAGGAATGTCCAGCTCACTGAATGAAGAAGACCAACATCAAAGAACATCATGGTGTAATTTCAGGACATCAGATAGAAGAAAATATCCCAAGAATTTTTAGAGAGGAAAAGTAGGTGACATGAAGAGTCAGGAATTGAAATGGAATTCAGCTTCTCAACACAACCCTGACAGCCATAAAATAGGGAAGCAAGGATGTGTGGAACCCAAGAGCCACAGGGGATCCAACATAGGAACGACGCAGTGGGAACTCCCAGGGTGGGGGAGAAGGAAAGTCCCAGTTAGTGATTATGTAGCAAACCTGGTGAGCATGCAGTGCAGACCACAGCAGGTGGTTAGAGAGCTCCACACAAGGTGTTCTCAGGAAAAAAAAAAAAATAGTAGAGATTTTAGGGGAAAAAATGGCCTTTGGTGAGGTTTAACCAAGCTGTTTCCTTCAGGTGAGGAAATACTTAACAAAGGGTTATAAAAGCAAAGCAACTGAGAAAATAAGCAACGATTAAGTTCAGTTAAAAAAAAAAAAGCAGGTGTCAAAATAAAGGAACTGTAATCATTATATGCTCTTTTGTTAATCAGTATATGGTCTTGCATCATTTAGTAATAATAATAAAAATATCAAATATGAATCTCAACACAAAATTTGATAGACTAATTCTAGGACCATGGGGTGAAAAGACATGGGGTTTAAAAAAAGCTAAAAACATCACCGATTATCATAGAAAATTATTAGAATTATTTAAAGTTATAGACCGAAGAAATAGCAGTATCTGTATTTATTATTATTTTTTTAAATTACACTTTAAGTTCTGGGGTACATGTGCAGATCGTGCAGGATTGTTACATAGGTGTACACATGCCATGGTGGTTTGCTGCATCCATCCCCCCCGTCATCTACATGAGGTAATTTTCCTAATGTTATCCCTCCCCTATCCCCCCACCCCCTGGTATCCCTCCCCTAGCACCCCTCACCCCCTAACAGACCCCAGTGTATGATGTTCCTCTCACCATGTCCATGTGTTCTCTTGGTTCAACACCCACTTATTAGTGAGAACGTGCAGTGTTTGGTTTTCTATTCTTGTGTCAGTTTGCTGAGAATGATGGTTTTCAGCTTCATCCATGTTCCTGCAAAGGACATGAACTCATCCTTTTTTGTGGCTGCATAGTATTTCATGGTCTATATGTGCCACATTTTCTTTATCCAGTCTATCATTGATGGGTATTTGGGCTGGTTCCAAGTCTTTGCTATTGTAAACAGTGCCGCAATGAACAAACGTGTGCATGTGTCTTTATACTAGAACAATTTATAATCCTTTGAGTATATACCCAAGTATCTGTATTTATTTTTAAATTTGGAGTAAAATACTAGAACAAGCAACTAGATACATTAAAAGTAGGCCTGGCACAGTGGCTCATGCCTGTAATCCCAGCACTTTTGAAGGCCGATAAGGACAGATTACTTGAGGTCAGGAGTTCGAGACCAGCCTGGGCAACGTGGTGAAACCCCATATCTACTAAAAAATACAAACATTAGCTGAGCATGGTGGTGTGCACCTGTAATCCCAGCTACTCAGGACGCTGACACAGGAGAATTGCTTGAACCCAGGAGGCAGAGATTGCAGTGAGCCAAGATCACACCACTGCACTCCAGCCTGGGCAACTGCACTCCAGCCTGGGCAACAGAGCAAGAATCCGTCTCAAAAATTATATAAAATAAAATAAAAATAAAAAATAAAAGTAGATATCCCAGGGAACAGAAAAGGATATGGGTGGAGGAGATCATATTTTTTGTAAAGAGCCTTTTTGCACTAGACTTTTTTTTCCTATTAGCTTGAAATTTTTCACATCTACACAACAGTTATATAGTACAATGATTACCAATATACCTTTAACCTGGATTCCACATAAACTTTTTCTCTCCCTCTTTTTTTCTGGACCATTTGAGGTGAGTTGAAAACATCACAGCACTTCATTCAGAAATATTCCAGCTGTTGTCTTTTGAGAGCAAGGACATTTTCCTCCATCCCCAAATATCACTATCACATCTAAGGAAATTCACAATAATCTCCTATGATCATTTGATATGCAATCCACAATCAAATTTCCTCAGTAGTCCCCAAAATATCTTTTATACATCTTTTTTCATCCAGGATTTAATTAAGTTTCATAGTTTGCATTTGGTTGTTTTGTCTTTTTGGACTTTTAAAATATAGAAGAGTTCCTGTCCCATCAGGCCTTTTTGCTTTTCATAACACTGACTTTTTTGAGGACAGAAGTCTAGTTATCTCAGAATGGCTCACATACTAAGATGTTTCCTCATGATTAGATTCAGCTTCCTATTGGAACTGTTCCTATGTAGATGTATTACTTTTATTTGTTTTTGTTTTTTTTTTTTTTTTTTTTTTTTTTGAGACAAGGTCTTACTCTGTCACCCAGGCTGGAGGGCAGTGGGGCAATCTTTACTCACTGCATTCTCTGCGTTCTGGGCTCAAGCAATCCTCCTGCCTCAGCCTCCCGAGTAGCTGGGACTACAGATGCATGCCACCATGCTTGGCTAATCTTTTTAATTTTTATTTTTTATAGAGATCGGATATCGCTATGTTGCCAGGGCTAAGCTCAAGCTCCTGGGCTCAAGCGATCCTTCTGTCTTGGCTTCCCAAGTGTGGGGATTATAGACATGAGCTGCTGCACCCAGCCATGTATTACTTTTATAAATAAAATTAGGCCAGGTGTGATTGCTCCCGCCTGTAATCTGGAACTTTGGGAGGCCAAGGTGAGCAGATTGCTGGAGCCCAGGAATTCAAGACCAAATGGGGCAATATAGTGAGACTCTGTTTCTACAAAAAGATACAAAAATTAGCTGGGCATGTTGCTGGGCACCTTTAGTCTCAGCTCCTCAACAGCTACAGTGAGAGGACTTCTGGAGCCCAACAGGTCCGGGCTGCAGTGGACCACAGTCAGGCTACTGCACTCCAGCCTGGGCAACACAGTGAGACCCTGTCTCAAAAAAAAAAAAAATTAAATGGAAAAATGAAAGATAGCATTTGTTTACATTTATTAAAAAGAGGACTCCTCTCTCAGGTGGCTTGTGATTGGAATTTGATACTTCCTATGTTAACTGGGTCACCATGCACTTACACACTCATTCTCTAACTCGAGTCACTCCAGGAAGCAGCTTAAACACCTTTTCTCAGAGAGGCATATATTTTCTCAGCTTTTCATTTTAAATTTGTTCCCAGTGGGGATTTTTTTCCCACGTCTACCCAAGAAATCCTGTTACTGAAAATTCTTGCATCAGTTATCCCAACCACAAATGGAAGTTGTTTCTGCACAAATCCCTAGGCAGCTGAGAGATTTGATTCTCTTGTGTGATAAGATCCAACAATAGAGCACTGCAGAGACCTGGGCTCTGTGCCTGGATCTGCCACTGATACCTTGAGTTACCTCGAGCAAGCCTTCTGCCTTTCTGGGTTCCTGCGGCCTTACCTGTGGAAAGAGGTGACTAGATCTAGTTGCTGATGAAAGCAACCTTTCAAACTATAATTTTGAAGCAAGCAGAAAAGAAAGTTTGAGTTTAAGGGCAGATGGCCACATGCACTGCTGGTGGACCTCCTTCTTGACCTTCCTATCAGCAGGCACAGCCACCCTCTGTACAAAACAAGTCAGTCCTTGGCTATGAATGGGAGATGAAGAAATGGGTCGGAGGATGATGAGGAGAAAAACACATAATGGACAATAAACGGTGCCAATGCTAGTGGTAAGCTTGATGACAGGAATCTCTACCTCCTATAGCAATATATGTGACAGTAAACTGTGTGGCATTAAAATAACCTGAGTGGTCAGGCGTGGTGGCTCAAACCAGCACTTTGGGAGGCCAAGGCGGGTGGATCACTTGAGGTCAGGAGTTCAAGACAAGCCTGACCAACATGGTGAAACCTCATCTCCACTAAAAATACAAAAATTAGCTGGGTGTGGTGGTGTGCACCTGTAATCCCAGCTACTCGGGAGGCTGAGGCAGGAGAATCACTTGAACCCAGGAAGCAGAGGTTGCAGGGAGAGGAGATGGTGCCACTGGACTCCAGCCTGGGCAACAGAGGAAGACTCCATCTGAAAACAAACAAACAAACAAACCTGAGAAATAAGTCTTATGTTAAAAGCAAAAGAAACCTCAAAGTATTTTTATAACCTGGTGGTAAGTACCCAACACTTGTTTAATAAAATTTAATTGAAACTCCAGATTCAAGACTATTGGTGATAGCAAGTTAACGTTTATTGCTAGTATTATTTCCGTAAAATTGTGGCAAACACTTTGTAAATTCTCTCAAAGCCTGATAAAAAATGAGAGGAAAGAGAGAGAGAAAGAGCCTTGGATTTCGGATCAAGGGTCCTATGGCTTCCAACCCGCAACACAGTTAAATGGCTCTTCAAACTTGGGCACCCTCGTGGCCCCTCTAGGCCTCCATTTCCTCATCTATGAAAGAGATGAGAATGGGGGATGGTAGATTGAGTTATCTCTAAAATTCTTTTTTGAAATTTTTTCTTTTCTTTATTTACTTTGAGACAGGGTCTCACTCTGTTGCCTAGGCTGGAGTGCAGTGGTACGATCATGACTCATGAGGCCTCGCCCTTCCCAGCTCAAGCAACCCTCTCGCCTCAGCCTCCCGAGTAGCTGGGTGATGTGATTGGGCTCTGTGTCCGCCACCCACATCTCATCTTGAACTGTAGTTCCCATAATCCCCACATGTCACAGGAGGGCCCGGTGAGACGTAATTGAATCATGGGGACGGTTACTCCCACACTGCTGTTCTCATGGTAGTGAGTGAATTCTCTCGAGATCTGATGGTTTAATAAGGGGCTTTTCCCCCTTTTGCTCTGCACTTCTCCTTCCTGTCATCATGTGGAGAAGCATGTGTTTGCTTCCCCTTCCACCATGATTGTAAATTTCCTGAGGCCTCCTTGGTCATGTGGAACTGTGAGTCAATTAAACCTTTCTTTTATAAATTACCCAGTCCCAGACAGTCCTTGATAGCAGCATGAGAACAGACTAATACATTGGACTACAGGTGTGTACCACCACACCCAGCTAATTTCACAATGTTTTGTAGCAGTGGGGCTCACCATGTTGCCTAGGCTGATCTCCCAGGCTCAAGTGATGCTCCTACCTCAGCCTCCCAAAGTGCTGGGATTATGGGTGTGAGCCACTGTGCCCAGCCCTAAAATTCTTTACTGCTCAAAAAACTGTGAGCCAGTTTCTGCAACTTTGAGGGAAGGAAGAGACAATATTTTTGCATCATTTGTACCACTGTCATGTTAAATAACTTGTTGGATACCTTCTTAATGCTGTTTCCCCATCTTCCTTTACCTACAGGATCTGCTCCCTAATTGCTTTTCCTCTTTTAAATGGGCATTTTTAAAATCTGACTTTTTTTTTTTCTTGGCTTATAGCCATGGCTTCTTGTCCCAGAGTTTTCAGAGCCTGGGAACAATTATCTGGTTTAATTCACAGTTGCCCTGAAGGTAATAACATAAATTGCTCATGATTCAGTTTTACGTGTACTTCCCCTTGCAAAGCTCTGCCTCTGTAAAACATCCTCGACTGATAACATAGCCAACAGTAGTCCTTTCCATTTACATGGCGTTTTCCACTAGAGTATCTTTCGCATCTCTTTTATTAGTGATCAATACAGGTTTTAGTAAAAAGTAAGAAAAAGTAAATGACCTGAGTAACATGGAGGGGCCCTTTAAAACAGTTTTCTCATTCATTTCTAGATTCTAAAACCTTTGCCAAATCCTCAGAGCCATTACAGTTTGGAGAGAACAGAAAAGGAAGGAAATCAAAGAAGCACAGCATCTTTTCAGGCAGAGGGTCCAATGTGAGTCAATCAGATGATCACTGGTCCCGAGTCAGACCTGCCGGGTGAGTGGAGGGGGTGAGAGAGAAAGAGACTAAGAAAGAGTGGGAGGAGGAGGGACAGAGAGAGAAGGAGATTGTGCCAGCACCTTCAGGCTTAAAAAATCTTAAGAGACACCTCAGTCCATCACAATGAATGGGAACTTTTTTGGATTCAAACAACTTGTTTCAGAAACTTTTTCGATTCAAACAACTTGTTTAAAAAAATTATAGGACAATCAGGAAAATGGAGCACAGGTTGGATTTTGGTGATATTCAAGAATTATTGTTATACTAAGGTTCTTTTTTTTTTTTTTTTTTTGGACAGGGTCTTTCTCCCTTTGTCCCTCAGGCTGGAGCGCAGTGTTACAGTCATGGCTCACTCAGATTCAACCTCCTGGGCTCAAGCCATCCTCCAGGCTCAGTCTCTCCAGTAGCTGGGACTACAGGCGCAGCCACCATGCCATGCAATTTTTTGTGTTTTTTGTAGAGACTGGATCTCTCTATGTTGCCCAGGCTGGTCTCAAACTCCTGGGCTCAGGCGATCCTTCCCCCAGAGCCTCCCAAAGTGCTGAGATTACAGGTATAAATTACCACATTCCCCTGTGTTCCTTTTTTTTTTTTTTTTTTTGAGACGGAGTTTTGCTCTTGTTGCCCAGGCTGTAGTACAATGGAGCAATTTTAGCTCACTGCAACCTCCACCTCCCGGGTTCAAGCAATTCTCCTGCCTCAGCCTCCTGAGTACCTGAGATTACAAGTGCCCACCACCACACCCAGCTAATTTTTGTATTTTTAGAAGAGACAGAGTTTCATCATGTTGGCCTGGCTAGTCTCAAACTCCTGACCTCAGGCGATCTGCCCGCCTTGGACCCATGTTCTTTTTCAACAGTTTTTATCTTTTAGGAATTCTAACAGAAATGACAGGATGTCTGACATTTACTTCAGAATAATCTGAGTTGGGGAGTGGATGGGATTATAGATGGAATAAAATTGGCCAAAAAGCTAATAATACTTGTAGACTCTGGGGGATGAAGACATGTAGTTCATAATCAAATTCTCTCTAAATTGATATCTGTTTGAAATTTTCCATAACGATTTTTAAACAACAACCAGGAAAAGCAAATATTGTCATAAATGAACAGTAAGAGTGGAAGAAAAAGCCAGTTTTTGTGTGTGTTTCACTTCCTACTTGGCAACTCCTCAGATATATTGAGCAGAAATAAACTCTTGTATTTTAAGATAAATAAAAGGAATTGAAAACAGGAAAAGGGAGAAGACCAGTACTTTTATTTTCCCAAATAACGCTAATATCACTGCACATTGGCATAATGTTTTACAGTTTCAAAGTACTTTTATATCATTTGCTCTTGGAAGAAGCCTGGTAAGCGTATTTGCTGTCATATGTGACGTGATAAAATAAAAAAATGTTGTTTTTGCATTAAAAAAAAACTACTTACTTTAAACCCCTGAAAATATTATTTTCTTATTAGTCTCTTAGTTTATGCTTAAGGATTTATTTCCTGTCCTAGCTTGCATGGAAAACTCAGCCTGAATGTCTACTTACAATATTAGAATGTTTAAATGTTCTGCTATCATGGTTTGGTGCAATTTTATTTTCCTTTTTAGTTCCTATTTAAGGGAATGTACAGGGGTGGGGAGATCCCCTTTTTAATTTCCTTTGAGTCTACCCAGCTGTTTTATCTTGCTTTTGCCTATTTCCCATGCTTCCGTGTGAAGCCGTCAGAAGTGTTCTGTTCTTTTTAATACTTTATCAGTGTGTCATTTATTAGCCACATTATTCTTTATCTCTTTCCTGTGAAAGCTTTTAAAGTAGAAATTGATGAAGCCATGTCTTTTGTTACTTACATATTATGCCATCAACATTTACAAGTACATTATAAGACTGAAACATAATATCCTAACTTAATGATCCGATTTTTCTTTTCCCTTTTTTTTTTTTTTTTTTAATGGTAACTCAGGTTCCAGGATTCTACCCTGAGCACAGGAAACAACCAGAGTCCATTCCTACCCCCCCGCCCTACTCCCCGGTATTAAAAATTCTGAGCTGGTCCCAGACCTTTAACAAGGTCAACAGCACTAAATATCTTATCTTTATGAAGGCAACACATTCCTAAATTGACATGAAGGACCTGGCTGTGTTTGGCAGGCACTGGTGTTTACGGAGAAGCGACTGCCATTCAGGCGTGCAGGGAATGATATGTCATACCAAGACCGCCCTGCAAGGGTCTCTAAGCAGTGCATGGACGGTAGAGAAGGGCGTTGCCCCAGGGTGAAGGCTTCCCTGGGCTCTGACAGGGGTTGCTGGATGACTCTGCAACTATTAAATATAGCTACATGAATCACACTACAAAATTCCAGTCCTGAAATCTGGTGTCAGGCATAACAATTTGTTCTCTCTCCCTTGCTCATGAATAACAAAGAATCAATTGAAGACATTTTGGTCTGTTTAGAGAGTGCTCATGTTTTGTTCCTCCCTCTGGAACACACGTTCTGCATCTGACATGACATATGCTTCTCAAGTGTTATTTTGTGTTTCTTAATCTTTGAACTGAGTTGCCAATCCTTGCAACTAGAAAGACATTTTTTCCCAGAACCCTCCTGACTCATGCTAAGGGTGCACAACAGCTGATAAACACCAGTGACCTCAGAGGAGACAGATGGGCATATGGCTTCTAACACCCACGTGGCTGTCTGGACCATGGATGACAGCATAGCCCAGGTTAAGCTGGTTGGCAAAAATGCTCAGGACTTTTCCACATTTACCAAGCTGAAAATAGTGGTTATGTCACCTGTTCCTCCATTCTCTCAAATCACTTTCCGTGTTATCATCTTCTTGGCCAGTATTCCTCCTTCCTTGCGTGTGTCAATGCATATTTGTCTTTATGATTGCAAAATAATATGTGCTCGTTGTAATAGTAACAAGAGCTAACATTTGTTGATTGCTTATATAGTGAACTCTGCTAAAAGCTTAAAAGTATGAACTCATTTAATCTTCAACAATTCTGTGGGATAGGTATTTTGATCTCCATGTTGCAGATAAGAAAAACGTGACCATGAAGGGCTCAGAAAGTTTATCACCCATCCATCCTTTCTGAAAACATTTTCATCAGGGAAAAACAAATAATTCAAGAAAGATAATTAAATTCAAAACATGAAAATGTGGTAAGAAATATAAATAAACTCATTAAATTTATACTGAAATCTTAAGATTAAGACATTTAAGAAACTGTTTTAAAGAGAAAGAGAAAGGTAGAAAGAATGTTATTGATCAATTGGAACTGAAATTTCAGATTATTCCTACAAAAACATGAGATGTTTAAGATCTCATCTTTTTCCAGAGGGAAAAATTATGGATACTGATTCGTCCTAAATGCTTACAGAGAAAGATGTTTAAAAGGTTTTATTAGATTAAAGGTCATCTCCTCTGAACTGCCAAGGTCATCAAAACAAAGAAAACAACTGCCATAGCCAATAAGAACCTATGGCGACAGAAGGCTGATGTCATGTGGTATGTTGAGACAGACTGTCAAATTTTGACGAAAACCTGGGAAATGTGCATAAAGTATGGACTTTAGCTAATAAAATGTGTCCCTATTGGTTCATCAAGTTTGGCAAATGTACCATATTAATGGAAGCTATGAATACTAAAGGAAACTGGGTGTGGAGTAAACAGAAACTCTGTACTGCCTGAAGCACTTTCCTTTTTCTTTTGAGAATCTAAATCCTAAAAACATTATTCTGAAATAAAAATATTTATTCTAAATAATTCTAAATTAATTCTAATTTAAAATAAATTTATTCTAAAACATAAAGTTTGTTTTTAAAAATAGGAGCAACCTCATTGGGTTGTTGTAAGGATTAAATGAGATCATCAATACAAAAAGATCTATATCAGTATTGGATCCATATTTTACGATCAATCTACCACTCTAAATGAACGCTCATTTGTCAAAAAGGATCTAGTCTTAACGTTTGATAGATACGTTAATTTTGTCCTCCAAAAATGCTGTATCAATTAATATTTCCACCATTGATAAGGATTTTTCTCCCAAGTCTTCACTAACACTAGATAGTATTCTTTGTTTGGTTTGGTTTGGTTTTTTTGAGACAAGGTCCCACTCTGCCGCTTAGGCTGGGGTGCAATGGTGTAATCTTGGCTCATTGCAGCCTCAGCTTCCTGGGCTCCAGTGATCCTCCTGCTTCAGCCTCTCAAGTAGCTGGGATCCCAAGTGCAAGCCACTACACTGGCTAATTTTTGTATTTTTTGTAGAGACTGAGTCTCGCTATGTTGCCCAGGCTGGTCTTGAACTCCTGGGCTCCAGAGACCTGCCTGCCTAGGCATCCCCAGGTGCTGGGACTATAGGTGTGAGCCGCTGCACCTAGCTTAGATAGCATCATTTTGAAAAGTGCAATTGTTAAACTGATAGGAGGAATATGGTACCTTGATTTTGTTTGCATTTTCCTATTCACCAATGATGTTAAGCTTTTTTTCCTAATCACATTTGCCAGAAATGTTAACATTTTGTGTCTGTATTGTTTCTGAGTTTCATGTCTTACTTAGTCTATCCCTAGACATATTCTCTTCAATTTTCTCTTAGTGCTCTTGTTTTGTTTAGAACTATAATTCATTTTACTTTCATTTTTGAAGTGGCTATTTATTCCACAACTTACAACCGAATAGTCAGTTATCCCCAAAGCACTTACTGAATTTACTTTACCCCAAAGTTGAAATACCCATACCACCATAACACTTTTTTTATTCTTTTCTGTTTCTTTCTCTCTCTCTTTCTTTCATTCTCTTTCTTTTTCCTTCCTTCCTCCCTCCCTCACTCACTCTCTTTCTTTTTTTCTTTTCCAGTTCCTTCCTTCCTTTCTTCCTTTTCTTTCTTTTTTCTTTCTGTAAGCCCTGGTGGGTTATAGGCAAAACACGATCAGAAGTTTGTTTCAGGCCTGGCATGGTGGCTCACACCTGTAATCCCAGCACTTTGGGAGGCACAGGTGGACAGATCGATCACCTGAGGCCAGGAGTTTGGGACCAGTCTGGCCAATATGGTGAAACCCCAACTCTAATAAAAACACAAAAATTAGCCAGGCATGGTGGCACGTGCCTGTAATCCTAGCTACTCAGGAAGCTGAGGCAGGAGAATAGCTTGAATCTGGGAGATGGAGGCTGCAGTGATCCGAGACCCTGTCTCTAAAAAAAAAAAGTTTGTTTCATACACATCATTATTTAAAATACTCTAGAAAATTACTTTCAGACTATGTGTAGAAGGTGTATATGAAACATAAACGATTTTTTTTTTGTTTAGACTTGGGTCTCATTCCCAAGATATCTCATTGTGTGTATGCAAATGTTCCAAAACCCAAAGAAATTCCCAAATCCGAAACATTTGCTGGTCCCAAGCATTTTGGATTAGGGATACTCAATCTATACTTAGTAGAGTCAGCTAAGGTATGAACACACATGTTCATGAAAGATTTAAAAATAATTTTCACAAAATTATTGTATACTCACTGAAAAAATTTAAATACAAGACTGTATTTAAAAAAGTTTTCTTTTTCTGTGTTCTTCATTCCACTTCCCAGAGGTTGAAGATATCAAGCTGATAACTTCAAGTAAATCAACTGCCTAATGAAACAGTCTTTAAAAGATGACAACTTGGAGAGAGATCCAAGACGGCTGATTAATAGCAGCTTGGGATTGTAGCTCCCAGTGAAAGCGCAGAGAACGAGAGGACGCCACACTTTCAGAGGAATTTTTCTTGTTCACGGACCAGGAGATTCCCAGCGAGGGGTCACCAGCGGGACTCTTGTGGCCGGCGCAGCAGTACCTGGTGCAGAGTAAACGGGACTGGGTCCCTTTTTGGTCGAATAGGACCAAAAGGAGCTCTGGGAAGGCAGAGTCGCCTATTCAGCTGATTGAAAAAGGGACTCAAGAAGGAAGCCAGACCAGAGATTCCTGGGCAGAAAAGCACCATGAATCTTAATGCCACTGTTTTGGCCGGCGCAGTGGGTTGCTCAGATTCCAGCGCTGGGAATCAACAAGTTGGACATCCACTCAGAGACCTAATTTGAAAGTCAGTAATTACAAAGACGACAGGTGGATAAATTTACACTGATGGGAAGAAACCAGCGTAAACAGCCTGAGAATACCCAAAATCGGAATGCCTCTCCCTCTACAGGGGATCACAGTTCCTCATCAACAAGGGAACAAGGCCTGATGGAGAACGAGTGCGTTCCATTAACAGAGTTAGGCTTCAGAAGGTGGATAATAAGAAACTTCTGTGAGTTAAAAGAACATGTTCTAGCCCAATGTAAAGAAACTAAGAACCTTGAAAAAAGGTTTGACAAAATCCTAACGAGAATAGACAATCTAGAGAGGAATATAAGTGAATTAATGGAACTGAAGAATACAATACGAGAACTCTGTGAAGTATGCACAGGTTTTAACAGTCAAATTGATCAAGCACAAGAAAGGATAGCAGAGGTTGAAGACCAGCTGAATGAAATGAAACGAGAAGACAAGGTTAGAGAAGAAAGAGTAAAAAGGAATGAGCAAAGTCTCCAAGAAATATGGGACTATGTGAAAAGACCTAATTTACGTTTGATAGCTGTACCTGAATCTCATGAAGAGAATGAATCCAAGCTGGAAAATATTCTTCAGGATATTATCAGGAAAACTTTCCTAACCTAGTAAGGCAGGAAAATACTCAACTTCAGGTAATACAGAGAACACCACAAAGATATTCCTCAAGTAGAGCAACCCTAAGACACAAAATCTTTAGATTCACCAGGGTTGAAATGAAGGAGAAAATTCTAAGGGCAGCTAGAGAGAAAGGTCAGGTTACCCACAAAGGGAAGCCTATCAGACTCACAGCAGATCTCTCAGCTGAAACCCTACAAACTAGAAGAGAGTGGGGGTCAATATTCAATATCCTCAAAAGAATTTTCAGCCCAGAATCTCATATCCAGCCAAATTAAGCTTCATAAATGAAGGGAAAATAGAAATTTTTGCAAACGAGCAAGCACTCAGAGATTTCATCACCACCAGGCCTGCTTTACAAGAGCTTCTGAAAGAACCACTATTCACAGAAAGGAACAACCAGTATCAGTCATCCCAAAAACTTACCAAAAGGTAAAGAGTATCTCCATAATGAATCTATATCAACTAATGGGCAAAATAGCCAGCTAGAATTAAACGACAATATTAAACTCACAAATATCAATATTTAATCCTAAATTTAAATGGATTAAATGCCCCAATCAAAGACACAGACAGGCAAATTGAATAAAAAGTCAAAACCCATTGGTTCTGTGTATCCAGATCCATCTCATAAGCAAGGACACACTAAGACTCAAAACAAAGGGTTGGTGGAAGACTTACTAATCAAATGGAGAGAAAAAAAAAAAAAGAAAAAAACAGGAGTTGTAACTTTCGTCTCTGACAAAATAGACTTTAATAGTAACAAAGACTAAAAGAAACAAAGAAGGACATTACATAACGGTAAAAGGATCAATACAACAACAGGAGTCAATGATCATAAATATATACGCACCCAATATAGGAACACCCAGGTACATAAGACAAGCTCTTAATGACTTATAAAGAGACTTGGACTCCCGCACAATAATAGCGGGAGACTTTGACACCACATTGTTAATATTCGACAGATCAACGAGATGGAAAATTAACAGGGACATCTATGATTTGAACTCAGACCTGGGAAAGTAAATTCAGTGAATATTTACAGAATTCTTCACACCAGGTTCACAGAACATACATTTTTCTCAGTATCATATTACACCTATTTTGAAAGTGATCACATAATTGGAAATAAATCACTCTTCAGCATTTGCATAGCATTTCACAGACTTAAATGAAATATTGGTCGGCTGTTTGTTTGTTATTTTCTTCCCTTATTCCTTCCTGTCTCCGCTGTTAAGCACAATTATCAGCATAAAAGAGGTTTTTAATACCTATTTTTAGATTGCATTCCAGCCTGGGCAATAGAGCAAGACTCCTGTTCTCTCTCCACCTTTCTCTTTCTCGTTCTTAAAAAAAAAAAAAAAAAAAAAAAAAAAAAAAAAAGACAACTCGGCCAGGCATGGTCAAGTTAGTGAAAACATGTGCATAATGAAGTGAACAATTTTAAAAAGTAAAAAAAGAACCAAATGAAAATATATGAAATAAAAATTTCTATGGCTTGGACTAAACAAAATTAGACCTTGCAGAATAAAACATCAGGCAGCATGAAGACATAGACATAGAATTCACCCCATAAATATGTACAGTTATGTATCAATTCAAAATTAAGAAATAAATTTCCCATCAGAAAAAAAAGAAATGAAATACATCTACCATAAACACATAGAGAAAAGCACTGGGAAAAATACAAACATTTTGTGACTTTTAGAAAGTATAAGTTAGTTTAACAGCCATTTCATTGGAGACCCAGAAAGAGGAAGGAGTGATGAACAGAAAATCCATAGGAAAAAATAAGGGCTAAAATTTTTTTCTAAATTTGAAAACAACAAATACATAGAACCAACACCCAACATACACACAACACCCCCCAATCTAAATGCATTATAATCCAGTTGCTGAAAACGAATATTAGAAGAAAGATCTTAAATGAAGCTTGAGGGGGGAAAACAAATTATATACAAAGCACAAAAAATAATATTACAGTAAACTTTTTTTTTTTTTGGAAATGGAATCTTGCGCTGTCACCCAGAATGAAATGCAGTGGCACAATCGCAGCTCACTGTAACCTCGGCCTCCCAGGTTCAGGAGACCCTCCCACCTCTACCTCCCGAGGGTACTATGGGTGTGCGGCACAGTGCCCAGGTAATTTTCTAAATTATTTGTAGAGACAGCTTTCACTAGATTGCCCAGGCTGGTATTGAACTCAGGGGCTCAAGACATCCTCCCACTTTGTCCTCCCAAAGTGCTGGGATTACATGTATGAGCCACTATGCCCAGCCCTTTTTTCTTTTTCAACTTTTGTTTTAAATCAGGGGTACATGTGCATGTTTTTTACAGAGGTATATTGCATGATGCTGAAGTTTGGGGTATGACTAAACCTATCACCCAGGTAGTGAGTACCCATAGGTAGTTTTTCAGCCCTTGCTTCCCTCCCTCTTCCCCTCATCTGGTAGTCCCCACTGTCTATTTTTCTCATCTTTATGTCCATGTCTACTCAAGTTTAGCTCCCACTTAGAAGTGAAAACATGCACTATTTGGTTTTCTGTTTCTGTCGGTTTTTTAGGATAACGGCCTCCAGCTACGTACACATTGCTGCAAAGGACGTGATTTCATTCTTTTTAAGGGCTACGTAGTATTCCATGGTGT
This sequence comes from Sapajus apella, assembly GCF_009761245.1. NCBI lineage: Eukaryota > Metazoa > Chordata > Mammalia > Primates > Cebidae > Sapajus > Sapajus apella. The sequence goes on from NW_022436948.1 coordinate 8,695,193, forward strand.
ATTTGTACCATGTTTTCTTTATCCAATCCATTATTTTATTATTATTATTTTATTTTTTTGAGATGGAGTTTCACTCTTTTGCTCAAGCTGGAGTGAAGTGGTGCGATCTCGGCTCACTGCAACCTCCGCCTCCTGGGTTCAAGCAATTCTCCTGCCTCAGCCTCCCGAGTAGCTGGGATTATAGGCACCCACCACCATGCCCAGCTAATTTTTGTATTTTTAGTAGAGACAGCGTTTCCCCATGTTGGCCAGGGTGGTTTCAAATTCCTGACCTCAGGTGATCCACCCACCTAGGCCTCCTAAAATGCTGGGATTACAGGTGTGAGGCATCACGTCTGGCCCCAATTCACTATTGATGAGCACCTGGGTTGACTCCATGTTTCTGCTATTGTGAATAGTACTGTGATGAACATACGGGTACGTGTGTCCTTTGGGCAGAACTGTAGGGGGGCAGCCCTTGGCAAGGGTCTGAAGACTCAGTCTGTTCCCATGTAAATATCGATTTAGAAAAGAATTAGAAATGTAGGCACATAGTTATTCCTTTATATAATCACATATAATCTTAAAGTTCCTCACTTATAAAAAAATTCTCAATATAAGCTTTAATTTTACTAATGACTCTCAGGTTATGAAGCATGGAACTGGGGTGACATTGTGAACAAAGTGACCCTAAGGCAAGATGCTCTAAACCCTCTGTGACGCCAAGAAAGGGCTGCTGGAGGGCGCCTCGGCTGTGTGGCAGCGCCAGCGCTGGGAAAGCACCTGCTGTTTAGCCCGCGACGGAAGGAGACGTCCAAAATGGCCGAGACGTCTCGATCCTGGGGAAGTCAGGAGAAAACTCCGCTTCTCCAAGCTCTTGCGGTAGGCCTGCCGCCTGTCGGGGGGCCCACGGACATCCAGGGTTACCTGTCTCTACGTGACGCCGGGCCTCAGTGGTCACGCTCCATGTCCTACGTTCACGCCCTGCTTCTGCACCCAGTTTCTCCTTTTCTCAACAGGTAAGAATTAATAATAGTAACATAATTTTAGTGTCCTTGATATTTCTGACAACTATGCAAAGAGCGCTGACTCACTTGCTTTTCTCCTGCCTTGGCTACTTGAAAGTCTTGGGCACCGTGTCTCCAAGACACGTGATTCACCACGTGACTCTGTCACCGACCACCGTTACATCCCCTCCTTCCCTGCCCCCTGCTTTGCACCCAGTAAAAGTCAGAGCGTCCAGGCACTCGGGGCCACTGCAGGTCTCCGCGCTTTGCTTGGCAGTGGACCCCCAGCCCCAAACGCTCTTTTCTCTGTCTCTGCGTCTGTGTCTTTTATTTCTACAGTTTCTCGTCTCCGCACCAGCGGGGAGGGGCTCACAGAACCCTACAGGGCTGGGCAATTTATTTTCCTTTGGATATATTCCCAGTAACGGGATTGCTTGGCGGAATGATAAGTCAACTCTCAGCTCTTTGAGAAATCTCGGCTGGGCGCTGTGGCTCACGCCCGTAATCCCAGCACATTTGGAGGCTGGGGCAGGAGGATGGCCTGAGCCCAGGACTTCAAGATCAACCAGTGAGACCCCATCTCTACAAGTAATAATAAAAATTAACCAGCCGTGGTGGTACATGCCTGTAGTGTCAGCTACTTGGAAAGCTGAGGTGGGAAGGTTGCTTGAGCCTAGGAGGTTGCGGTTGCAGTGAGCCATGAGGACACCACTGCGTTCCAGACTAGGAGACGGAGTGAGACCCTGGCTCAAAAAAAAAAAACAAAAAGAGCGAAATCCCCAAACTGTTCTCCACAGCAGCTGGATTAATGTACATTCTCACAACAATGTATAAGTATTCCCTTTTCCCCTCAGCCTTGCCAATGTGTTATTTTTTAACTTTTTGATAAAAGGCATTCTGACTGTGTGAGTCGGTGTCTCACTGTGACTTTGATTTGCATTTTTCTGATGATTAGCAATGATGAGCATGTTTTCATGTGCTTGTGGGCACTGGTGTGTCTTCTTTGATGAGCACGTTTTCATGTGTTTGTGGGCACTGGCGTGTCTTCTTTGGAGAGGCTCATGTCCTTAGCCTCTACAGTGGACTTCTTGACAGAAACTATGAAAGCCAGAAGGAATTGGAGAACACCTTTAAACTCTTTAAATTTTAAAAAAGAAAAAAGGCTGGGCGCGGTGGCTGACACCTGTAATCCCAGCACTTTGGGAGGCCGAGGCGGGCAGATCATGAGGTCAAGAGATTGAGACCATCCTGGCCAAGATGGTGGAACCCGGTCTCTACTAAAAATACAAAAAAATTAGCTGGACGTGGTGGCGTGCGCCTGTAGTCCCAGCCACTCCGGAGGCTGAGGCAGGAGAATTGCTTGAACTCAGGAGGTGGAGGTTGCAATGAGGTGAGGTCACGCCACTGCACTCCAGCCTGGTGACAGAGTGAGACTCCATCTCAAAAAAAAAAAAAAAAAAAAAAAGTAAAAAAATAAAATAAAACCAGGTATGGTGGCTCATGCTTGTAATCCTAGCACTTTTCAGAGGGTGAGTCAGGAGGACTACTTGAGGCCAGGAATTTAAGACCAGCTTGGACGACATAGTGAGACCCCCATCTCTATGTAAAAAAATTAAGCCAGGGGCGGAGGCTCACCCCTATAATCCCAGCACTTTGTGAGATCAAGGTTGGAGGATTGCTTGAGCCCAGGAGTTCAAGACCAGACTGGGCAACATAGGGAGACCTTGTCTCTACAAAAACTACAAACAAAAAATTAGCTGAGTATGCCTAGTGGCACGCAACTGTGGTCCCAGCTTCTTGAGGGGCTGAGGTGGGAGGATGGGCTGACCCTGGGAGTTCGAGGCTGTAGTGAGCCATGATCATGCCACTGCACTCTAGTTGGGGCAACAGAGCGAGACTCTGCCTCAAAAAAATAAAATATTAAATAAATAAATTAGCACGGGGAAATGGTAAATGTGAGTATGAATTAAATACAGTTTTCCTGTATATTTAACTTTTCTTTAAGAGATAATCAACTGTCTAGAGCAGTGATTCTCACTTTTGTATTATCGTCCTCCCAAGCAGCTTCTTAAGGCATTTTAATCTAATCCCCCCCACCCCTTGTGACAAGGGAGCAATATCATTTCTGTTAAAACGCACAGGCTAACGAAAATGATAGTAATAACAACACATCGTGGAGTATAATGGCGTGATCTCGGCTCACCGCAACCTCTGCCTCCCGGGTTCAAGCGATTTTCCTGCTTCAGCCTCCTGAGTAGCTGGGATTACAGGCATGCACCACCACACCCAGCTAATTTTGTATTTTTAGTAGAGACAGGGTTTCTCCATATTGGTCAGGCTGGTCTTGAACTCCTGACCTCCGGTGATCTGCCTGCCTCGGCCTTCCAAAGTGCTGGAGTTACAGGCATGAGCCACTGCCCCTGGCCACCCCTTAGGTTTTTAAATAAGTTTAAGGCTTCATGAAAGAATGGTTGAGAGTCCAACTAACCTACCATTCAATTTCTAAGATAAAAATTGTCAATATTGTTATGAGAGGGAGTACATTTTAAAACAGTGCCATTGAATAGAAGTTTCTGACATGATGGCAATGTTCTATACCTGCAGTATTAAGTGGCTTGTAGAAACCACTACTAGCATGTAACTAGTGGCTACAAGCAGAATTTTATAATGTGGAATAATAATTAAGTTAGTAATTAAACTTTAACTTGAATTTGAATAAACACCTGTGGCTAGTGACTACCATTTTGGACAGTGCAACTCTAGTAGGTAAGGCCATTAACGCTGGAGCCAGATTGACTGGGACAGACTGGGACATCCTCCGTCACTTGCTAGTGATGGGGCAGATTATTGCACCTTGTTGTGACAGATTGTGAAATTGTCCACAGATTCTCCCACTCCATGTATGAAGATCTTTGAGTTACCTCCTCCACATAAACCCTTGGCTTGGCCTTGCTGTGTTCAGTGGAACTACAGCAAATGTGATACAAGTAGAGGCTTGCGCTGCTCAGAGCAATGGGGCTTGCCCTCTCCTTCTGCTTTTGGAGCTACGTGACCACCACTAAATGAGCAAAACTAAGGTCCTCTACCTTGTCGCTATTATCCCTTTATATACAGCATGAGCGTTGGTAATTTGTGTATTTCACAGACTTCATTAACATCATCTAAGTTATCCTATTTGTGGCATGAAGTTGTTTATAGTATGTTTTTATTATCATTATTCTTATTTTGAGACAGAGTCTCGTTCTGTTGCCCAGGCTGGAGTGTAATGGCGTGATTTCAGCTCACTGGAACCTCCGCCTCCTGGGTTCAAGGGATTCTCCTGCCTCAGCCTCCCAAGTAGCTGGAATTACAGGTGTCTGCCACCACACCCAGCTAATTTTTTGTATTTTTAGTAGTGACAGGGTTTCACCATATTGATCAGTCCTGACCTCAAGTGATCCACCTGCCTTGGACTCCCAAAGTGCTGAGATTACAGCCGCGAGCCACCTCGCCCGGCCCTCTTTATTACCTTTTTACTGTCCATGGAATCAACAGTGATGATCTCTTTCTCATTTTTTTTTTCTTTTTTTTTTTTTTTTGAGACGGAGTTTCGCTCTTGCTACCCAGGCTGGAGTGCAATGGCGCGATCTCGGCTCACCGCAACGTCCGTCTCCTGGGTTCAGGCAATTCTCCTGCCTCAGCCTCCTGAGTCGCTGGGATTACAGGCACACGCCACCATGCCCAGCTAATTTTTTGTATTTTTTTTAGTAGAGACGGGGTTTCACCATGTTGACCAGGATGGTCTTGATCTCTTGACCTCGTGATCCACCCGCCTCGGCCTCCCAAAGTGCTGGGATTACAGGCTTGAGCCACCGCGCCCGGCCCTTCTTTCTCATTTCTAATATTAGTCATTTGTATATTCTCTCTTTTATTCTTAGTTTGGCTAGAAGTTCATCACTCTTATTGATCTTTTCAAAGAATCAGCTTTTGGTTTTGTTCATTTTCTCTGTTATTTTTTATTTCACTAGTTTTTCCTCTAATTTTTACTAGTTCTTTCTTTGTTATTTTAGCCTTTTCTTTTCTCTAGTTTCCTGAGGTAGAATCTTAGATTTTTTTATTATAGATTTTTTCTAATATGTGCATTTCATGCTATAAATTTTCCTGCAGTCCACAAATTTTAATAAACTATTTCCTTTTTCACTTAGTTCAAAATATTGTAAATTTTCTCTTCAACATTCATCTTTGACTCATGTGCTATTTAGAGGTGTTTTGTTTAATGTCCAAATATTTGGGAATTTTCCAGCTATCTTCTGTTTTGCTTTCTAGCTTAATTCTACTGTGTTGTAAGAATGTCCTTTGCATAATTTCTATCCTTTTAAATTTGTTAAGATGTTTTATGACCCAGAACATCATCTCTCTTGGTGAATCTTCCATGTGAACTTGAGAAGAATGGGTATTCTGCTGGTTTGGGATGCAGTATTCTATGAACATCAATTAGATCCAGTAGATTAATGGTACAGTTGACTGATGGTTGATTAATGCACAGTTCAGCCATATCTTTACTGATTTTCTGCCTGCTTGATCTATCTCAATAGATCTGGAACACAATAATGAATTTGTCTATTTTTCCTTGCAGTTCTATCCATTTTCACCTTAACTATTTTGATGCTCTGTTGGTAGTTGCATACATTTTAAGGATTGCCAATCCTTGAAGAATCACGTAAAGTCCTGTTTACCCCTGAATATTTTCATTTCAAGTTTGCTGTCTGAAATTAACAGAGTTACTTCAGCTTTCTTCTGATTAGTGTTAGCATGCCATATTCTCCGTCTCTTTACTTTTAACCATCTATGTCTTTACAGTTAAATTGGGCTGCTTGTTGATGACATATAGTAGGGGCATGCTTTTGTGTGTGCTTTTTAAAATTGTAGTAAAAGACACAAAATTTACATCTTTACCATTTTTAAGTGTACAGTTTAGTAGTGTTAAGTATATATTCATTATTGTGCAATCTTCAGAGCTTTTTCATTTTGCAAAAACAAAACTATATACCCATGAAACTACTCTCCATTTTCCCCTCCATAGCCCTGGCAATTACCATTCTGTTTTGTGTTTCCGTGAGTTTGACTACTCTCAATGCCTCATGTAAGTGGAATCATATCATACTTGTATTTTTGTGGCTGGCTTATTTTACTTAGCATAATGTTCTCAGTGTTCATTCATGTCACAGCATATGTCAGGATTTCCTTCCTTTGTAAGGCTAAATAATATTCTATTGTATGTATATGCCACATTTTGTTTATCTATTCATCCATTGATGGATATTTGGATTGTTTCCATCTTTTTAAGCTTTACAAAATAACGATGCTATGAACATACATGTACAAATATCTCTCCAAGATTCTGCATTCAATTCTTTTATATCTCTGCCCAGAAGGGGAATTGCTCAATCATATAAAACTCTGTTTTAGGTTTTTTGTGAAACTGTTTTCTATAGTGGCTGCAACATTTTACACTCTCACCAACAGGGCACAGGGTTCCGTCTTTTCCACGTCCCTGCCAATATTTGTCATTTTCTGTATTATTGATAGTAGCCATTCTAATGGGTGTGAGTTGTGGGTCTTTTATAAAAAAAATTATTAAAAGGTGATCTCTGCTTTTATTGTTATTATTATTTGAGGCAGGGTCTCATTCTGTCACCCAGGCTGGAGTGCAGTGGTGCAATCTTGGTTCACCATAACCTCTGCCCCCTGGGTTCAAGTGATTCTCCTCCCTCAGCCTCCTGATTAGCTGGGATACAGGCACATGCCACCCTGCCCAGCTAATTTTTGTATTTTTAGTAGAGATGGGGTTTCATCATGTTGGCTAGGCTGGTCTTGAACTCCTGACCTCAGGTGATCTGCCCGCCTCAGCCTCCCAAAGACCATTCACTTTTAAAGTACTTTTTGATATAGTTGAATTAATATCTACCATGTTTGTAACTTTTCTGTATTTGTTGTACTTGTTCTTTATTTCTTAAAATAAAGGTAAGTAGTTTCTTAATGTTTAAAGTCATGTTGCCCAGGCTGGTCTCGAACTTTTGGGCTCAAGCAATCCTATTGCCTTGGCCCCCAAAGTATTAGGATTATAGGCGTGAGCCATTGCACCTGGCGATAAGTATTATACTTTATTTCTGATTTTGGTTTGCCAATATTTTGTTTAGAAGTTTTGTATTTCTTATGTCATCCCTGCCAGAATTTGATATCATTTTTATTAAGGTATTCTAAAATAGATTGAGGAGTCTTTTTCCTATTATCTGAATGGTTTTTCGTAAGATGATAATAATTTATTTTTTGAACATTTGATATAACTCACAAACGAATTCATATTGGCCATGGAGCTTTCGTTGTGGGAATTTTTTGAACTATTGATTTGATTCCATTTCTTTTCTTTTCTTTTCTTTTCTTTTTGAAGGGGAGCCTTGCTTTTAGACAGGGTCTTACTGTGTTGGCCTGGCTGGAGTGCAGTGCCCCAATAATGGATCGCTGCAGCTTTGGCCTCCTGAGTTCAAGTGATCCTTCCGCTTCATCCTCCTGAGTCACTGTGACTACAGGTGCATGCCACCATGCGGGGCCAATTTTTATATTTGTTGTACAGACGAGATTTCACTATATTGTCCAGCTGGTCTGGAACTCCTGGGTTCAAGTGATCCTCCCACCTCAGCCTCTCAAAGTGCAGGTATTACAGGCTGCCCCTTGCTTTCTATTTTATAAGATCTTAACTCATATTTAACTTTTTATACTTCTATTCATTTAGGCTTTATTTTGCTTTTTCTTTTCTTACTTCTGGAGAAAGACGTTTAATCTGATTTTTAGCTTTTTAGGTTGGATATAGTGGCTCATGCCTGTAATCTCAGCACTCTCGGAAACTCAGGTGGGCAGATCATTTGAGCCCAGGAGTTTGAGACCACCTTGGGAAGCACAGTGAGATCCCATCTTTACAAAAAATAAGAAAACTAGTCAGGTAGTAGTAGCTACTCGGGAGGTTGAGGCAGGGGGATCTCATGAGCCCAGGAGTTTAAGTCTGCAGTGAGCCATAATCATGTGGGACACAGTCTAAAAGAAAAAGAAAAAATAAATAAAAAGAAAAAATAATTCAGTTTTTTTTTTCACTTCTAATGTTTTCATCCAAGGCTATAAATTTCCCTAAATTAGCATTTTGGCCGCAATCACCAACTTCTAGGACGCAATCCTTTATGAATCTTTTAATTCTAATATCTCTAATGATTACTTTTTTAAAAAATAAATTATATAAACTACACTTCTTAATTTTCTAATTTGTGGATATTCAAATTGTTGTTTATTAATGAGCTCTACTCTACTGGCTTAATCAGATAATAGACCCTGAACATAGTAAGTCATATGAAATCTACTTAATCAGATAATAGACCCTGAACATTGTAAGTCATATGAAATCTACTTAATCAGATAATAGATCCTGAACATAGTAAGTCATATGAAATCTACTGAGACTTGCCTTGCAGCTCAGTACTTTTTAAAGTTTCATAAATGCTCCATATGCCATTGAAAATGATGTTTATTCTGCAATTGTTGGATGCAGTATTCTATGTATGTTCTTTAAGTTTGTTTATTCTGTTGTTCAGATGTTCTCTATCAATACTGATGTGTTTTGTGTGCTCATTTTATTAATTACTGAGATATGTGTCTTAAAATCTCTTGCTCTGATTATAGATTGTCTAGTTCTCCTTTACTTCTGTGAATATTGCACTACGTATTTTGAGGTTATATTACTAGGCCCACACAACTTTTAAAAAATATATTTTGTTGAGACAGGGTCTTACTCTGTTCCCAGGCTGGAGTGCAGTGGTGTGAACACGGCTCACTACAGTCTTGACCTCCCGGGCTCAAGTGATCCATCCTCCCACCTCGGCCTCCCAGAATGTTGGAATTACAGGTGTGAGCTACCATACCCAGCTGAAAACAATTTTTAAGGTGAATTTAACCATTAACCTCATGAAGGGAGTCTCTCTAACAATTCTTTTTGTCTTAAAATCTCTTTGTCTTACTAATCAATTTTCTTTTGGTTAGTATTTATGTAGTATACCTTTCTACAAGCTTTTGTTTTCACCTTTCTGTATTTTTACATTTTAGGCATGGCTTATCAAAGCATATAGTTGGATTTTATATTTTTACCTAGTTCAACAATCTTTGTCTTTTAACTATGGCAATTTTTGTGCATATATTTAATGTAACTCCTGATAAATTTATAACTTAATTCGCCACTAAATCATAATTTTCCCATCCTTTGTTTCCCTTTTATCCTTTTTTTTTTTTCAAAGTGAAAGCAAATTTATTAAAAAAGTAAAGGAATAAAAGAACAGCTACTCCATAGACAGAGCAGCCCAGAGGGCTGCTGGTTGCCCATTTTTACGGTTATTTCTCGATGTCCCTTTTATCCTTTATTGCCTATTTTTTTACTGAGTATTTTATAGCATGTGATTTTCTCCTCTACTAGTTTGAAAGTCATACACTCTTTTACTATTGTTTTTATTTGGTCCCTTATAAATGATAGTATGCATACTTATGAAAAATAAGTTAATAAAAGCCTTTACCTTCTTCTAGGTAAAACAAAGATCTTAGACCATTACGACTCCATCCACTGACCTACTCACTCTGATTTCAGACTATGCGGTATGATATATAGGTATTTTAATTCTTTATTTTCTAATTCCATTAGACTTTATTATTCTGTTTTATACATTTAATATTTACTTCCATTTCCCCACATATTTAGCACCATTTTCACTTGTTATTCCTTTGGCTTAAGTATATCTTATAGATTCTCCTTAATATTAATTAAGGAGATATTAAGCTGAGATAATAAATTTTCTCCGCTTTTATTTGAAAATTATTAAGTCTACTATTATTTATCTTGCCCTTAATATAGAAAGATAAATTTTCTTGATGTAGAATTACTGGATAGGAGTTATTTTTTAAAATTTTCAGCACAGGCCGGGCATGGTGGCTCACGCCTGTAATCCCAGCATTTTGGGAGGCCGAGGTAGGTGGATCACAAGGTCAGGAGTTCAAGACCAGCCTGGCCAACATGGCAAAACCCCGTCTCTACTAAAAATACAAAAATGAGCCGGACATGGTGGCACACGCCTGTAGTCCCAGCTACTCGGGAGGCTGAGGCAGGAGAATCACCTGAACCCAGGAGGCAGAGGTTGCAGTGAGCTGAGATCGCTCCACTGCACTCCAGCCTGGGCAACAAGAATGAAACTCAGTATCAAAAAATAATAATAAAAATAATTTAAAAATAAAAATAGTCTGTGTTACACATTGCAAATTTCTTCTCGCCTATCTTTCAGTTCACCAATTCTCACTTCCATCACTGTCCAATACTCTGCCAAGCACCTCTTTTTAATTTTTATTTTATTTATTTTATTTTTAGTTTAGATATTATAATTAGTTTTACTGTGTTGTTTTTAATAGGTTCTTATTCTCTGAACATTTGTTTAGGTTTATCCTTTATTTCTTTCAACATGGTAATCATAGTTGAATAATCTGTTGGATAATTCCAATATTTGTAGGTTTTTTAGGTCTGTTTCTACTGTCTTTTTTTCTGTTGTATTTAGCTGTTTTCTTGTATTCCTGCTGGCTGATTATTGCTGTTCAAAAGTCCCTTGTGCAGTTTCCCAACTAAGCATAGATGGCAACTTCCTTAACCTGATAAGAGTATGTATGAAAAACTCACAGCTAATGTCATACCTAATGGTGAAAAATTGAATACTTCCCCAAGATAAGGAACAACGCAAGAATCGTTCCTCTTGCCATTCTATTTAACATTGTATTGGAGGTTGTAGCCAGAACAATTAGGCATCAACAGAAATAAAAGGCATCAGAAAGAAGTGTAAATATTTTTATTTGCAAAATGCATTGCCTTACATATCAAAAATTCCAAGAAATTCACCAAAACTAATACATGAATTCAGCAAAATTACAGGATGGAAGATCAACTTAAAAAAAGAAACTGAGTTAGGCCGGGCGCGGTGGCTCAAGCCTGTAATCCCAGCACTTTGGGAGGCCGAGGCAGGTGGATCACAAGGTCAAGAGATCGAGACCATCCTGGTCAACATGGTGAAACCCTGTCTCTACTAAAAATACAAAACATTAGCTGGGCATGGTGGCACGTGCCTGTAATCCCAGCTACTCAGGAGGCTGAGGCAGGAGAATTGCCTGAACCAAGGAGGCGGAGGTTGCATTGAGCCGAGATCGCGCCATTGCACTCCAGCCTGGGTAACATGAGTGAAACTCTGTCTCAAAAAAAAAAAAAAAAAAAAAAAAAAAGAAATTGAGTTTCTATATACTAGTAAAGAACAATCTAAATTAAAAATTAAATTTCTGAATTAAAATTAAGAAAAAAAATCATTTACTATAGCATCAAAAGAAATAAAACACTAGAAAAAAAATGTAACCAAAGAAGGATTATTCTTGCATGCTGAAAACTAGAAAATATCATTGAAAGAAATTAAAGAAGTCATGTACAAATGGAAATACTTCCCATTTTCATTGATTGAGAGATTTAATATTATTAAGATAGCAATACTCCCCAAATTGATCTAAGATTGAATGCGATCTCTATCCAAATCCTAGCCTCCTCTCTCTTTTTTGTTGAAATTGATCAGCTGATCGTAAAATGCATATGGAAGTGCAAGAGACTAAGCATAACTAAGAAAATCTCACAAAAGAACAAAGAATAGTCTTTTCAACAAATAGTGCTGGGACTCTGGATATCCATATGCAGAGGAGTGAAGTTATAGCCCTACCTCACACTATATATAAAAATTAGCTAAAAATGGTTAAAAAACTAAAGAGCTAAATTATAAAACTTTTAGAAAAAAATATAGAGTAAAAGTTTATGACCTTGGTAATGGATTATTAGATATGATACCAAAAGCAAGAGCAACAAAAGAAAAAATAAAACTAAATTGGACTTCATCAAAATTAAGATCTTTTCTGCTTCCAAGCACATTGTCAAGAAAGTCAAAGACAACCCATAGAATGGAGGGGGGACATAAAAATTACATATCTGATAGAAGGAATGTATATACAATGTGTAAATATCTCCTACAACTCAGTAACAAAAAAAGATAAATAACCCAGCTTTTAAATGGGCAAAGGACTTTGATAAACATTTCTTCGAAGAAAATATACAAAAGGTCAGTAAGCACATGAAAACATAAATGACATCATTAGCTATCAGGGAAATGAGAACCAAAAACACAATTAGATGCCGCTTTACATTATTGGATGGTCATCATAAAAAAGTGAGGTAATTACAAAACAATTAGCTGGGCATGGCAGTGTGTGCCTATAGTCCCAACTACTTGGGAGGCTGAGACGGGAGGATCGTTTGAGCCTGGGAGGTGAAGGTTGCAATGAGCCAAGATGTCACCACTGCACTCCAGCCTGGCAATAGAGTGAGACCCTGTCCCTCTGCCCCTGACAAAAACAAAAAAATAAAAAATAAATAAGGTAATCAATGTTGGCTAGGACACGCAGAAATCGGAACATGGGAATATAAAATAGTGTATCTGCTTTGAAAAACAGTCTGACAGCTTCTCAAAAAAGTCAAGCATATATTTTACAATGTGAGTAATTCTACTCCTAAGTTGATATCCAAGAGAGTGGAAAACATATGTCCGTACACAAACTTGTACACAAGTGTTTATTGCAGTATTATTTACCACAGCCAAAAGATGGAAACAACTCAAATGTCCATCAACCGATGAGCGGATAAACAAAATGTGGCTGTATCCATGCAATGGAACATTGTTTGGCCACAAAAAGGACTGAAGTACTGATACATGCCACAACATGGTGAAACTTGGAACAGTATGCTAAGTGAAAGAAGCCTGTCAGTCAAAAAGGCCACATATGTATGATTCCATTTATATAAAACGCTTGGAACTGGCAAATTCAAGCAGACAGAAAGCTGCTCTGTGGTATTGCCAGTGGCTGGGGAGAAAAGGGATTGGGGACTGACTACTAAGAAATACAAAGTTTCTCTCTGGGGATGATAAAAATGTTCTGGAATTAAATAGTAGCAAGACTTGCATAACTTTGTGACTATATGCTGATTTTATGCTTTAAAGGGGTAAATGTTATGGTATATGACTTATAATGCAAAAAAAAGATTTTTTTTCCTCTTAGAAACATTCTGGAATGCAGTGGTGCCATCATGGCTCACTGCAGCCTCAACCTCCCGGGCTCAAGCGATCCTCCCGCCTGAGCCTCCTGAGTAGCTGGGACTATAGGTGATGTGCCAGCACACTCAGCTTATTTTAAATTATTTTGTAGAGACGGGGTCTCACTATGTTGCCCAGGCTGGTCTCAAATGCCTGGATTCAAGTGATCCTCCTGTCTCAACCTCCCAAAGTACTGGGATTACAGGCATGAGCCACTGAGCCTGGCCCCAACAAAAAATGTTTTAACGAAAAACATACCTATCTGGTAATTCTGTGTTCTTATGGTGATTCTTATTTACAGAAGTCAGGGATATGGAAAAGCAGGTCGTTTCTCTGAACTATTTACCTAAGTTAGGTAACTTCCAGTGAGACAAGCACATTCCAAGTTTCCCTTAAAAAGTTATTGGGGAGGGAGGGATTACGAAAGGACAAGGACATTTTTAGGAGTGATGGATATGTTCATTGACTCGATTGTGGTGATGGCTTCATAGATACATACTATGTGAAAACTCATTTTTGCTCTTTCCGCCATCTTTCCGTGCCGCCACAATGGTGTGCATGAATGTCCTGGCTGATGCTCTCAAGAGCATCAACAATGCCGAAAAGAGAGGCAAACGCCAGGTGCTTACTAGGCCGTGCTCCAAAGTCATCGTCCGGTTTCTCACTGTGATGATGAAGCATGGTTACATTGGCGAATTTGAAATCATTGATGATCACAGAGCTGGGAAAATTGTTGTGAACCTCACAGGCAGGCTAAACAAGTGTGGTGTGATCAGCCCCAGATTTGATGTGCAACTCAAAGATCTAGAAAAATGGCAGAATAATCTGCTTCCGTCCCGCCAGTTTGGTTTCATTGTATTGACTACCTCAGCTGGCATCATGGACCATGAAGAAGCAAGACGAAAACACACAGGAGGGAAAATCCTGGGATTCTTTTTCTAGGGATGTAATACATATATTTACAAATAAAATGCCTCATGGAAAAAAAAAAAAAAAAAAAATCTTTTTTTTTTTTTTTTTTGAAATAAGAGTCTTGCTCTGTTGGCCAGGCTAGAATGCAGTGCCGCCATCTCGGCTCACTGCAACCTCCGCCTCCTGGGTTTAAGCGATTCTCCTGCCTCAGCCTCCTGAGGAGCTGGGATTACAGGTGCCTGCCACTGCACCCGCCTAATTTTTGTTTTTTGTTTTTTGTTGTTTTTTTTTTTCAGACGGAGTTTCGCTCTTGTTACCCAGGCTGGAGTGCAATGGCGCGATCTCGGCTCACCGCAACCTCCGCCTCCTGGGCTCAGGCAATTCTCCTGCCTCAGCCTCCTGAGTAGCTAGGATTACAGGCACGTGCCACCATGCCCAGCTAATTTTTTTTTTTGTATTTTTAGTAGAGACGGGGTTTCACCATGTTGACCAGGATGGTCTCGATCTCTTGACCTCGTGATCCACCCGCCTCGGCCTCCCAAAGTGCTGGGATTACAGGCTTGAGCCACAGCACCCGGCCAATTTTTGTATTTTTAGTAGAGACGGGGTTTCACCATCTTGGACAGGGGGGTCTCAAACTCCTGATCTTGTGATCCACCCACCTCAGCCTCTCAAAGTGCTGAAATTACAGGTGTGAGCCACCGCGCCCAACTCAAAGCTCATTTTTAAAACTTTAAATATTTGCAGCTTACTGCATATCAATTATATCTCAATAAAGCTATGGGTGGGCAGAGGAGGTGGGGAGAAGGAGAAAGTATCCGCTGCAGAAGAGACACTGAGCGGCCGAGTTGACGTGAGCCAGCCTTCCACACTGGCTGCTGGAGAACTGGCATGACAGGTGTCTTGGTCAGTTCAGCTATAACAAATTAATATGGACCAGGTGGCTTAAACAACAGGAATTTACTTCTCACAGTTATGGAAGCTGGGAAGGCCAAGGCCAATTTGCTTCTCTTCCTGGTTTGCAGAAGGCAGTTGTTTTATTGTTTCTTCACATTGTAAAGAGAGAGAGAGGATGGAAGCTCTCTTACAAAGGCACCAATCCCATTCATGAGGGCTCCCCCATCATAAGCCAATCACTGCCCAAAGGCCTCACTTCCTAAGGCCATCACATTGGAGATTAGGTTTTCGCACATGAATCTAAGGACACAAACTTTCAGTCCATAGCAAGGAGAACTGAATAGGATTGCCCCTTGGCATCAATGGAGGTGACAGGAGGACCCAACAGCATGGACTCCCGCTTACCAAGGCCAACGTAGCTACTGCCACTTCTAAATATCCATCTGCCAGCAGCAGAGACCAATGCTGAGTTCCTGATAAGACAGAGTTCCAGCTGGGTGCAGTGGCTCATGCCTGTACTCCCAGCACTTTGGGAGATTGAGGCTGGCAGATTACCAGGTCAGGAGTTTGAGACCAGCCTGGTCGACATGGTGAAACTCCTGTCTCCACTAAAAATATAAAAATTAGCTGGGTGTGGTGGCGGGCACCCATGATCCCAGCTACTTGGGAGGCTGAGGCAGGAGGATCACTTGAACCCAGGAGGTGGAGGTTGCAGTGAGCCAAGACCGTGCCATTACATTCCAACCTGGGTGACAGAACAAGACTCCATCTCAAAAAAAAAAAAAAAAAAAAGACAGTGTTCCTCAAGGAGACCAATCAATCCTTGGTAGCACCTGTCTACACCGGGCCCCTTCCATGTCAAATGATCCTTTGCATATGCACGGAGTCTATTCTGGATTTACCTTTCCTGCTCACACCACTCTCTGGGAGTTCACAGAAGGCCTGATCCACAGACTAGGAATCCCATATGACATAGAAGTGACCAGGTACCCACTTTAGAGCCAAGAAGGCACAGAGTGGGCCTGTGACCCTGGGGTCCAATGATAGAACCACATACCACCCTGTGTAGATGCACTCAGCTTGACAGAAAATTGCAATGGCTTCTCAAAAGCACAACTGATACGACTGGAAGGACAGTCTCTGTGTCACTGTTCAAGGTGTAGACAAGCAGCAAATCTCATGCACAGCCAGTAGAAGCAGAAGTCCCTTTACAGACAATTTGTGGCAGTAGGTGGTAAAGCTCATTAGGAAGCCCTCTCAGCTCCTGTACATATCCTAGACAAATTGTCGCTTGAGTACACAATGAGAGGTGTGCAAGAATGTTTTTGCAACATTGTTAGCAATAATAAAATACGATAAACAACTGAAAGACCCATTAACAGGAGAATGGATCACACAGCACAGAACATCTGTACAGTGGAATACCCTGCAGTGGTTAAAGTGCGTGAATCAGAACAATGTATCAGCCGGATGTGGTGGCTCACGCCTGTAATTCCACTACTGTGGGAGGCCAAGGCAGGAAGATCACTTGTGCCCAGGAGGTTGAGAACTGGGCAACATAGTGAGACTCTGTCTACATAAAAAAAGCAGAAGAAGACAAATTAGCCAGGTGTAGCAGTTCATGCCTATAGGCCCAGCTATTCGGGAGGCTGAGGTGGGAGGATGGATTGAGCCCAGGAGTTCGAGGCTGCAGTGAGCTATATGATTGCACCACTTCACTACAGCGTAAGCTATAGAGCAAGATCCAGTCTCAAACAAAACAAAAAGAACAACATGTCTATATGGATACACCCTAAAAACATCATAATATAAAGAAAAAAATAAGCTGCCGAATAATATAGCATTTGTTTTACATCTGTGAACATTAAAACTAATGTTATATATCCCCTATGAGTTCATACTTAATAGCAATTATATAAAAACAGACATGGGAACTGTAATAATCAAGTTCAGAATAGTCCTTGCCTCTAGGAGATAGGAAGTTGCATTTGAACTACGGGGAGTGCACAGGTGGATTCCACTATGATCTCGAAAAATGATCTAAAGCAAGTATTGGTGGGATGTAGGAACTCACGCCTGTAATCCCAGCATTTTGGGAGGCTGAGGCAGTTGGATCGCTTGAGGCCAGGAGTTTGAGGCCAGCCTAGCCAACGTGGTAAAACCCTGTCTCTACTAAAAATTAAAAAAGTTAGCCGGGTGTGCTGGCGTGCACCTGTAATCCCAGCTAGTCAGGAGACTGAAGCAAGAGAATTGCTTGAACTCAGGAGGCAGAGGTTGCAGTGAGCAGAGATTGTGCCACTGCACTCCAGCCTGGGCAATAAGAGCAAAATTCCATCTCAAAAAATCCATAAATAAATAAGATAAAAATAAAGCAAGTATGGCAAAACTTTAGCATTTTTCAAAGTTGAATAGGCTACAAGGGTGTTTGTTATAACTAAATATTCTATGTCATGATTTGTTAATAAAGCAATGTTTTTCAAACTAGGTCACTTTGCATGGGTGGTTTGTGAGATCAGTTTTGTAGGTCATGATAAAACTTTTAAAAAACAGAAGAGAAGAGAATACACAATATCAGAATATTTTTGTAGAAGGTTAAATTTTTTTTGTATAAAACTTTTCTTCAGGATGTATTGTATGGCTAAAAATATATATTTCTTACTAAGAGTTGTGTGCAAAAGTATGAAAAATCTTTTTTTTTTTTAAGAGACAGGGTTTTGCCCTGTCACCCAGTCCTACCTCACTGCAGTCTCCAACACCTGGGCCCCCGTGATCCTCCCACAGCAGCCTCCTGAGTAGCTAGGACTACAGGTGCCCACCACCAAACCAGATGGGGTCTCACTCTGCTGCCTAGTCTATCACTGCTGGCCTCAGGTGGTGCTCCTGACTGAGCCTTTCAAAATGTTGGCATTAGCCAGGCATGGTGGCTTATGCCTGTAATCCCAGCAGTCTGAGAGGCCAACGAGGGCAGATCACTTGAGGTCAGGAGTTTGAGACCAGCCCAACCAACATGACAAAACCCCATCTCTACTAAATATACAAAAAAATTAGCTGGGTGTGGTGGTGCATGCTTGTAATCCCAGCTACTCAGAAGACTGAGGCGTGAGAATCGCTTGAGCCCAGGAGGCAGAAGTTGCGGTGAACTGAGATCACGCCACTACACTCCAGCCTGGGCAACAAAATGAGACTCCATCTCAAAAAAACAAAAAATACAGTGTTTGGATTATAGGTATGAGCCACAGTACCTGGCCTAATGATTAATGTTACAGTACTTTGTTTCATAGTCAGGCACATCTACAGAGATGTAATCCATAGAATAAATTGTGGTTTGAAAGGCCTTTGCATTTTTCTTTAAAATATTTTAAATGAAGCGTTATTTCAAAATCTGAAATATACAATTTAACTAAAATTTAGCTTGGGTTTGGAATGTAGGGGCAAAAGGCCTGGCCTAAATTTTACTCTCGTTAATATTATTTTCCCGGAAAAAAACAATGTCAACTATTAATTGGTCCATGACTTAGCTATATTATTTGCTTTATTTTTTGTGCAGTGTAAATATTTTAACAAAAGCTTTTTTTTTTTTTTTTTTTTTTTTTTGAGATAGGATCTCCCTCTATCATTCAGGCTGGAGTGCAGTGTGCCATCGTGGCTCACTGCAGCCTCGACCTCCCCAGCTCGAGGGATCCTCCCACATCAGCCTCCCAGGTGTCTGGGTGCCCCCATGCCCAGCTACTTTTTTGTATTTTTTGTAGAGACAGAGTTTCACCATATTGCCCAGTCTGGTCTTGAACTCGGGGTCAAGCAATCCTCCTACCTCAGCCTCCCAAAGTGTTGGGATTACAGGTATGAGCCACTGTGCCTGGCTGACAGAAACATTTTAAAAGACCACCCTTGTAATTCTAAATCTTTAGTCTCATTCAGCTCATGAATATGTGAAGATGTGATGACAAGAGGCACCTGGCTCCTGAGTGGAGAAATACGGTTTTATTTTTGGTCTCAATGTGTCTGGATGAAAAGCATTCTTATAATGAACTCTTGATTCCATGAAGTAGAGACTGAGTCTTTTATTGTTGGACCCAAAGGGGCTATAACTTAGAGAGTGGGATGTGCTGCTCTGAATACACATGAAGTATAAAAGCAGAAGCTACAATAGAGCAATCAGTTGAAAGATGGCCGGGCACGGTGGCTCACACACGTAATCTCAGCACTTCGGGAGACCAAGGCAGGCAGATCATTTGAGGTCAGGAGTTTAAGACCAGCCTGACCAACATGGTGAAACCCCATCTCTGCTAAAATACAAAAACTAGCCAGGTGTGGTGGTGGGCGCTTGTGATCTCAGCTACTCAGGAGGCTGAGGCAGGAGAATCATTTGAATCCAGGAGGCAGAGGTTGCAGTGAGCCAAGATGGTGCCACTGCACTTCAGCCTGCGTGACAGAGCGAGACTCCCTCTCAAAATAATAACAATAATAAAGAAAGACAAGTATTGCAGAGTACGATTGAAGTGTGCAAGCACCTCCACCGCAGACGTTATGGAGTAAATGGAAAGGGGGAAATGAAAAGGGGTGGACATCGGACATCAACAGAGTAGGCGGGGACTCCTGGTCTCAGAGGTGGGCCCCCAAGTGTGTCCACAGTGTGAGATCACCACAGAATTAGATGCTGTGGGGCATCCAAGTAGCAGGGGCCCCCTTGGCTCCTCGTACAGAAAACAGAACTTGGCCTCCTTGAAAATGGGGCAGGCGTCAGGATAAAATGGACAATCACAACTTCAAGGGAAAACTTGTATTATTCTGAAATCCACACCCCTACAAAAGACCACTCATAACCATAAATAATTTATTTTTTTTAAAAAAGAATACAGATGCTCTTGAATATCCAACAAGCATCAACCACCTCCTACCTCCCACTCTCCCCTCTAAATTAGAAGGTATGCATAGATACTTTGAGCTTTTTAGAGCTGCTGGAGAACTCCCAAAATGCTTTACTTTCTGACACATATGCTTTCAACCTATTAGGAAAATGCTCTACTTGGAGACAATGTTTCTTACCATTAAATCTACCAAATGTTTTGAATACAATCTACAAAGTAGATAGTTAAATGTGCTTTTTATTAATTGAAAAGAAAGCCATAGAGCTTCGCATGTTTCTTTTTGGATCACATCATCAGAGATATATTGAACATGAAGCCCAAGTTGCTATTTTCATCTAAGGGAAAGAGGGACATTTCCCGCATGTGTTTTTGTTCACACACCAGCACACACGGCACCACACCCAGTCCCATGAGGAGCAGCTGCCTTTGGAGCCACACTTAGATTTCTCATTTAAGAAGCTTCTTCTCACTTTGGAAGGCTGGTGGTTTTGTGTTATGTCACAGGTATACCCCCAAATCAGTATTTTTTTTAAAACTTCTCACTATGGACACTTTGAAACATATAAAAAAGAAGACAGACCGGTACAATGAACCCCTGCCACCCAGATTCAATAATTATCAGCTCCAGGTCAACCCTGTTTCATTTCCATCCTCACCCACTTCCTGTCCTCTGGCATTGCTTTTTGTTTTTGTTTTGAGCCAGAGTCTCGCTCTGTCACCCAGGCTGGAGCGCAATGGCACAATCTCAGCTCACGGCATCCTCCACCTCCCGGGTTCAAGCGATTCTCCTGACTCAGCCTCCCAAGTAGTTGGGATTACAGGCACGTGCCACCACACCCAGCTAATTTTGCATTTTTAGTAGAGACGGGGTTTCACCATGTTGGTCAGTCTGGTCTCGAACTCCTGACCTTAAGTGACCCACTGTGCTGGGATTACAGGCATGAACCACTGTGCCTGGCCTCTCTGGCATTGTTTTGAAGCCATTCCTGACATCATGTCAGGCGTAAATATTTCAACATGTTACTCTAATAGACAAGAACTCTTTTTAAGATAAAACATATTCACGGTTTTGTTTTTGTACCTATAAATAACAATTTCATACTATCACCAAAGATGGTCATTCGAACCAAATCAGTTTTTTGGGAAAATTTCCATTTTGCGCCATCAGGAGGACAACGTGGTTTGCCGTCGTGTCTACGGGAAGAGAGTAATGGGAAACAAGGACAGAGAGGCGAGGGAAATGTGATCGTTCCTGCTTTCGGGAGGGCGCTGCGACAAGAAAAGCCTCTTTATTCCAACAACACTGGGGCGTCTCACGGAACTGAGCTCAGGACCTCAGCTGGGCCTCGAGAGGGGACTGACTCCCGAGAGGCACTGAATGCAGTCACCCAGGACGCCCTCTCTATCTCACAAGCTGCCTCCCTTTCATCTAAGCTTTCTATCCCGCTCACTCAGCACGGTTCCAGCCCCTGCGTTTTGCCTACTTCTCTGTATGGGAAACCAGCAGGCACCACAATGGGAATCACTTAGAAGCGTAGGTTTCCAGGAAATGTGGCTCTGATTGGGCAGGTCGGGCTAAGTCTACTCCTGGTCCGAGCATTAGCGGGTGGGGTCACGTATTATGGATCTGGCTGCCTAAGGCTTCCCCCGAGGGTCTGGGTGGGTTGGGAGAATCTTCCAGAGAAAGCCAAGGGTCACCACTCATCAGCTGGGCTGCTGCAGAGGGGGGTGGGAAGTTGAAGCCTCCCTGAAGCCAAGGAATCAGGGGCATAGTGGACCACTAGGTGCAGGTGCTCTGCAGCAGGGCCCATTCCTCCCTTCCATGGGACAGCAGAACAGGCGGCCTCACTAGGCCTCTGTCCTGGGCTGGGTTGTCCAATTCAACCAAGTCTATGCTTCCCTCCCCGTAAACACGGTTTGATGATTGATCGATTGATTGATTTTAGAGACAAGGTCTTACTCTATTGCCCAGGCTGAAGTGCTGTGGTGTGATCACAGCTCACTGTGGCCTCTGACTCCTGGACTCAGGTGATCCTCCTACCTCAGCCTCCTGAGTAGCTGGAACTACAGGCATGTGCCACCGCTCTTGGCTATGTTTTCAACTTTTCCGTAGAGACTTCGTCTCTAACTCCTGTCCTCAAGGCATCCTCCCACCTTGGCCTCCCAACGCTTTGGGATTATAGGCATGAGCCACCAATCTAAAACCCCAGCAGGGTGTTAGAACCAGGAATCTGCTGCAGCTTCCTCTCCAGTGATCCCAAGTGAGAACCAGCGGAGAAGCCAATGGGCACAGCTTAATCTGCCTCTGGTTATAGTGGCAATGCTGCTTGTTTTGCTCAATTCCATGTATTCATATTCTCAGACTCGGCACTGGTACTATGAGTTGGCTAATATAATAATTACGTTTAGAAAATGTAAATTCTAGTGTCCCATGTAGGGGAAGGGGAGCAGGCAAGAGAAAACCTTTTAAAAATTATTTGTCTCCGGTTCATCGTGGGTGGGACCCCTGTCCCTGAGAGCAAGGCTATGAGGCAGGTAAGGACGAAGGCACAAGGTAAGATGTGCAGATGAGACAGAGGTGTGGAAAGAAGCAGAACTCAATTCAGTGGAGGTGCCCGAACAGCACAGACTGACTAGGTGTCTTCATCTTCGTCACTGCTGGAGGCCAGTGTTCCTCAAGCTGTGTTTTGAGGACCCTTATCACTTTGAAGGCTCTTTAACAATTCAGACTCTGGGTCTTGGTCCCAGACATTCAATTCTACAGCCATGGGGTCCCACCTGGGAATCTGCCTTCTCAACAGGTCAGGAGCTTTTGATGCACGCCAAGTTTGAGAATCCCTTGCTGTGGATAGAAATGCTGGTGAGGTGAACTACAGAATGTTCGATCTATTCTTTTGCCTCTGAGCAAGATGGATGTTCCTAAAATAGTTTCCCCACATTTCTGCGGTGATGATGATGTGGATAGCTAGGATTGCACAGTTGTTGGTGAAGGCATTTCAGTCTACACCCAAATACCTTTCCTCGTTCCAGGAGCTGCCCCAAACAGCTGCGTAGTTCGGCAAAAGCCCTCAGAGCTCCCTTTGGCTCCCAATCATACCACCATCCCCTGAAACTAGGGAAATGCTGTATGTTTCGCCCAATTCTATGTATTTATGCTCTTGGACTCAGCATTGGTACTATAAGTTGACTAATATCATAATAATTATGTTTAGAAATTGTCAATTCTACTGTTTGAAACACCACCAAGCCGGCTTTGGTGTAGCAGTATCTGGATGTGCACCTCGGAGAACCCCTGCTGAGGACAAAGTGTCCCACGCTGAAAAGTGTGATGGCTACAGTGAATATTACAGGGGAGCCACCTGTTTCTGCAAACCAGTCTTGCACTGGCTTTGAAAGAATCCTTTCATCTAATTGCCTTTTTTTGTTGTTGTTTTGATATGGAGTTTCGCTCTTGTCACCCAGGCTGGAGTGCAGCAGCGCGATCTCAGCTCGCTGCAACTTCTGCCTCCAGGGTTCAAACAATTCTCATGCCTCAGCCTCCCAAGTAGCTCAGATTACAGGTGTGTGCCACCACATTGGCTAATTTTTTGTTTTGTTTTGTATTTTTAGTAGAGACGGGGTTTCACTATGTTGGTCAGGGTGGTCTCGAACTCCTAACCTCAGGTGATCTGCCTGTCTCGGCCTCTTAAAATGCCAAGGTTACAGGCTTGAGCCACCAGTCCTGGCCTCTTTTAATTGCTTTTTTAAAAAACAGCTTTATTGGCTGGGTGTAGTGGCTCACACCTGTAATCCCAGCACTTTGGGAGGCCGAGGTAGGTGGATCACTGAGGTCAGGAGTTTGAGACCAGCCTGGCCAACATGGTGAAACCACAGCTCTACTAAAAATACAAAAAAAAAAAAAAAAAAAAATTTAGCTGAGTGTGGTGGCGTATGCCTGTAATCCCAGCTACTCAGGAGGCTGAGACATGAGAATCACTTGAACCCTGAAGGCAGAAGTTGCCGTGAGCTGCGATCACGCCTCTGCACTCCAGCCTTGGGTGATGGAGTGAGACTTTGTCTCAAAAAAAAAAAAAAAAAGAATAAATAAAGTAAATAAAAGCAGCTTTATTGAGGTATAACTTACATACCATAAACCCTACTCACTGTAAGGGTACAGTGTGGTAAGTTTTCATGAACTGATGCACTTAGGAACCATCACAGTCCAGTTTCCCAATACTTCCATCCACCCCAAAAGTTCCCCTTGCTCCTCTGAGATCACTCCTGCTCCACCTGCAGCCCCAGGCAACCACTGATCTTTCTATGCCTTGATGTGATCAGCCACACATTGATCAACCATTCCACGTCTCTATATAGTTTTGCCTTTTCTAGAAATTTCATACACATGGAATCATTGACTATGTCTTCTGTGTCTGACTTTTCTCAGTTAGCAAAATGGCTCAGATTCATCTATGCTGCTGCATAGATCAGTAGAAGGGGCATATTCTACGGGGGGATCATTTTCATATCTTGATTTGCTCTCTTCACTCTCTGAAGTGAAACAAAATGTTTTCACATTGGCATGGCTGGATGTTTCCTATGACTAGAAATTCTAACCTTAGACGATTTCTTGCTGTTTCGGTATTACGAGTTGAGGGCAGAACTGCACAGCAGCTTAATTGTGTAGGCTCCTGGTAAAGAGGAGAGGTCAGTTTTCTTACTGTGGCTGGTTTGTCTTCTTAGATTTTAATTAATAATATCTATCTTTCAGTGAAAAATCATTGACTATCTTTTTCAAAGGTATGGGTTTTGTTTTGCTGTTTTGTTTTGTTGGGGTTTTCTTTGTTTGTTTGCTTGTTTGTTTTTTGAGATGGAGTTTTACTCTTGTTGCCCAGGCTGGAGTGCAGTGGTATGTTCTTGGCTCACTGCAACCTCTGCCTCCTGGGCTCAAGCGATTCTCCTGCCTCAGCCTCCTGAGTAACTGGGATTACAGACATGCGCCACCATGCCCAGCTAATTTTTGTATTTTTAGTAGAGGCAGGATTTCACCATGTTGGTCAGGCTGGTCTTGAAATCCTGACTTCAGGTGATCCACCAGCCTCAGTCTCCCAAAGTGTTGGGATTACAGGCGTGAGCCACCATGCCCGACCTAAAAGATATAGTTGTTTATGCAACCTGCTAGTGTCATTTACCAGGAAACCATTATAGTATGCCTACGAGCTTAATCACAACTTTATATGTATTTTACCATGAGATTGATGTAAAACCAAGTGACGTGTTGCAAACATAACAACCATCTGAGGCACTCACTTTTTACAATTACCTTAATTCTTGGGTTCAGAGTACTGGGCTGCAGCTTTGAAGCCTGAGGAAAACCTGATATTCTGTGAATGTACTCCATGCATCTATTTCAGAGTGGAAGCTTTCTGGTTCAGATATCTCTGTGTGCTTGCTGCTTTGGAAATACTTTCTCAGCTTCCGCGGCATTCTCCAAACACTTCCTGACATAGCCAAGATTCCAGGATATTTGCAGAAGAGTGGCAGCTCCTCTCCCCACGATCCATTTCCGGCCGCACAGCTGAGAGGCCCAAAGTGGAAAGAGCAGCTAATGGCCTGGAGAATTCAGTTCAATGGGCCCCACAGTTCTTCATTTTTAACAGTGTGATTAAATAATATTTCTGACAGCACAGGAAATTAGACACATGTCTGTTAAGTGCTTCTTTTGAAAAGGGCACAATTCCAGGGTTTAAAGCAATGATTTATGTGTTTCTTTCATTAAAAAGAAATTCCAGCACCAACTGTGTGCTGAGTGTCGCAGGAGATGAGAAGCTGAGCAGTTCAAGTTTTCAAGGAATTTACCATCTACAAGAGAAGATGCGCCTTTGGCATTATTCCTTAGGTGACTTTTGTACTGCCAATGGACTTTCGAAATCTAAATGTTCTTTTATTGGTTTGATGTGGCTTGGTAGGTAAAAATGCTTTCTGCATTATTCTGGAGATAGAAATCTTTTGCTTCACCAGAATATGTTTCTTTCCAATCACAAAAGAGTGAGCTAGCTGGACCCAGTGGTTTTCTGTGGGTGCACCTAAGCACTTCTGCAGCTTCTCAGCTCTTCTTAAACTTGATGATACGAAACATCTGTAACTATCATAAAGAGGACATGGGATATTCACAGAGAACCCTGATCCAGGAGCGAGAACAACATGGGTGCTGAGTCTGGCCTTGCTGCTAATTAGTGGGTAATCTTCTGTACACTTCGACTTCCCTGCCCCTTAGGTGTTTCATCTGGAAAAGGAGGACACGTGTGTCAATAAGTCTTAGGTTCCTTTTAGCAAGAAAATTCCATGAGGCCTTTTTCACTGAGGACAAAAATCTCTGGCAAGAATCCCTTGCTTTATAATTACAGTTAAGTGACCCTGCTGAGGCTTGATGACATTTCCATTCTTCAGGTGTTGTACATCTTTCCTTTCCCTGAATTTGCAATGCAAAGGAGCAAGTCACTGATATGTATTAAAGTTTTAAACATTGTTTTTGATGGTGCAGCTATGAGAAAATTAATGTTCATATATCTTCAACACACAGACATATTCCTATTGACTATGAAAATAAGAAAATCAAGTCATTAACGTAGGTAAATCAGAAATGGAACTTTTGGATTCCAGTGCTATTTCTTCCAGCTTCTTTCAACAATCCCGAGACTACAAACAGGAAAGAGGCTGCGCCATATCCCTGTCCCAACACCTTGCTCTCTTCAATTAATGAAGGATGGAATCCCTGTCTTCATAGTGTATAAAGAGTTTTTTGTTCATCTGTTCTATTTTAATGATTAATTTCTTACAGACATTTGTAAAAGCTACTGTAAGGTCTTTATGAAGAACAAAGGATGGCAAGACACCAAAAACAAAAAAATAAAAGGCAGAGATTCAGTGTTTATCCTGCTTTCTATATGTGCAATGCCAAGCCATTGCACATAGGAAACTCTGGCCCACTTTGATAAAATGTGGATAAAATTCAAATATCCGGTCTTGGAAAGATCTGTAAATGCTCATTTTGATTTTAAAAATACCTTTTAGTTAGTTTTTTAAAGGTGTAGCAAAAAGTGACTTGAAAGTTTAAATATAATATTAATAAAGTTTAGATGTTCAGTCAAATCTCCAACTGGTTAAAACAGAAAGTGTGATGATTATTTACTTAGAAAACGTAGACTGTGAGTTTCTTAAGAAAAAGAAAACCGTCCCTTCTGAATGTGATAAAGGCCTGGGAATAAAGGCCAGTGTTCCAGAAAAGCAACCGCCCAGCGCCCTGTCTACTATTCCAGGGACAGGCCACAATTTGGCAGCCTGAGTGTGAGCTGGATTAAAGATGAGTTCATCAATTTGATGAACAGAGTTTTGCAAATCTGGATGTAACCATTTTAAATGTAAGTTTCAAGCAAAGTGTTGAGATGATATCTGGCTGCAAATGGCAGAAAACCCAAAATGACAGCAGCTTAAACATGATGGAAGTGGTTTCTCCAAGCAGCCTAGTGCGGGTATGAAGGGTGCCTCAATCAACAGGAACCCAGGCTCTTTCCACCTTGTTGCTTCCCCAAGCATCACTTATAGGCCAAGACGGCTCCTCAAGCTCCATATAGGAAGCAAAAAGATAGAAGGCAGAAGAAAACAAGGCCCCTCTATTTAAGGGGTCTTCCTAGAAGGGGCAAATACCACCTCCACTTACAACCCATTGACTAAAATTTAGTCACATGGTCACAATGGGATGTACACAGACGCACAAAAGGCTGGGATTCTGGCAGAGGTTGGGATTCTTGATTCTGGCTGCTTTGGCTCAATTGGAAATTGAGGTTCCATTATTGTATAACAGTGCATCTGTGTAATAAAGAATCTGACCTTGCCCAAAGAGAGGTCGAGTCTTTGCCTTGAGTTTCTGGTAGGTAATCTCTTAGCCCTTGGAAAGTCACAATCAGTAGGAGTATCTTTGTTTAGGTTGGGTGCTGGCCACACCAGGAATTCTAACAGTGTGATTTAGGGAGGGGGCTGGGGTCATGTTGTATTAGCTTAACTTCCAGAGAGGCTGGAGGCTGAGATCAGCCACATGGGAAATCAATCATTACCACATGATGGAACCCCAACAAAAACTCTAAGCTTGAGTGGGCATCCCTGGCGGTCAAACTCCATGTGTGTTGTCCACATTAATGCCAGGAAAGTGGCTCTGTCCATGGCTTCCCGGGGGAGGACAATGGAAGCTCTGTGACGCATTCTTTCCCGGACTCTGATCTATGTTCTTCTTCCCTTGGCTGATTTTAATCTGTATCCTTTTGCTGTAATAAACTGTAACCATGAGGACACCAGCTTTTAGGGAGTTCCATGAGTCTTTCTAGTGAATTATCAAAACTGAGAGTGGTTTTGGGAATCCCCCATACTTTTAACTGGTCTCAGGAGTGAGGGTGACCATGTGTAAACTGTGCTCACTTTAACTTCATAATGTCCCATCCTTATAACAGCACACTGGAGTGAAAGGACAAAGCTGATTGTGGCCAGAGGCTCGTTGCTATTCCAGGGCTTACTTGTCTGCCCTGGAAATTGAGAACGCCAGTATCTGAATACATGTGTAACTCATTTATGACATACCGGGGTTCTGCTATAGAAGAGGAGGAGAATGTTGGAAGAGAAAAGCGAACTGCCACAGCCTGCCCTTTTAGCCGCCTGAATATCCATACACATATCTCCTCCCACACATGGCACATATTCATACCCTTACCAAGCGCATGAAGCAAAGTGTTGAGATTATATCTGGCTACAAATGGCAGAAAACTCAAAATGACAGTGGCTTAAATGTGATGGAAGTGGTTTAATCCCAGCCCTTTGGGAGGCTGAGATGGGCAGATCACCTGAGGTCAGGAGTTCGAGACCAGCCTGGCCAACATGGTGAAACCCTGTCTCTACCAAAAATACAAAAAGTAGCCAGGTGTGGTGGCACATGCCTGTAATTCCATCTTCAGAGTCCCACCCAGGCACTTCCTCCAGCTCAAAGTCCTGCACCCTGGAGTGGTGTTCAGAGCACTTCATAAGCCTACAGGGGCTCTTTGTAGGCTAGAAACCCATGAACTGAACGGAAAGCTGTCTTCCCCAACATGAGCAATGCACAATGGTGCAGCAGGGAAAAGGCAGTTACAACAGAAACGCCCACTGGGAAAAGAGAAATCATGGGAAAGATTCAGCAGTCCTCGCCGCACACAGTGATCAAATCCTACGGGAACCGGAAGGGCGAGGACTCTCTTCTCCAGCAGTAAATTCCTTCGTCAGCCCATCTGAAGACAGCTCTGGGAGAAAGTCCCTTATCCATTATCCTCTGGGCTCTGCCCTGTAGGGGGCTCTCCCTCTCCCTCATCTTGCAAAGCCACATCAGAAGTGAGTATAAGAAGGCCGAGCACAGTGGCTCACGCCTGTAATCCCAGCACTTGGAGAGGCCGAGGTGGGCGGATCACCTGAGGTCAGGAGTTTGAGACCAGCCTGGCCAACATAGTGAAACCCTGTCTCTACTAAAAAGACAAAAAGTAGCTAGGTATGGTGGTGCATGCCTGTAATTCCAGCTATGTGGGAGGCTGAGGCAGGAGAATCACTTGAACTTGGAAGGTGGAGATTGTGGCGAACTGAGATTGAGCCGCTGCATTCCAGCTCGGAGACAGATATACATGAGCCACCACGCCCGGCCCATTGATTGTTTTTATGTCACTATTACTTAATTTTGGCTGCTTGGAACTTAATATACAAGGAATATTAGGCCTGTAGTCTTCCGTGGCTGGCTTCTTTTGTACAGCATGGTTTTGGGATTCAGCTATGTTGTGTATATCAGTAGCTTTTTTTTTCAAAGTTATATCAGTGGTGTCTTTCACTGGTATTGTTCAGCAGTGTTCTATCGTGCGAGTATGTTACAATTTGTCCATATATCACTCGATGAATATTTAGGTTTCTCTAGTTTTTGTCTATTATGAATAATGCTTTTTTTTTTT
Source organism: Sapajus apella (assembly GCF_009761245.1). Classification (NCBI taxonomy): domain Eukaryota; kingdom Metazoa; phylum Chordata; class Mammalia; order Primates; family Cebidae; genus Sapajus; species Sapajus apella. Next base: position 8,725,072 of record NW_022436948.1, read on the forward strand.
TTTTTTGAGACGGAGTCTCACTCTGTCACCAGGCTGGAGTACAGTGGAACAATCTCGGCTCACTGCAACATCCACCTCCCAGGTTTAAGCAATTCTCCGGCCTCAGCCTCCCGAGTAGCTAGGACTACAGGCATGTGCCATCACACCCAACTAATTTTTGTATTTTTAGTAAAGACAGGGTTTCACCATGTTGGCCAGAATGGTCTTGATCTCTTGACCTTGTGATCTGCCTGCCTCAGCCTCCCAAAGTGCTGGGATTATAGGTGGGAGCCACCGAGCCTGGCTCTGTCTATTATGAATAATACCATTATGACTATTCAGGTCCAAGTTTTTGTGTGGACATATGTTTTCATTTTCTTGGATAAATATTTAAGGGTGAACATGCTGAGCCTTATGGTAAGTGTATGTTTAACTGCCAGATTATTTTCCAAAATGGTTGTTTCACTTTGCATTCCTGCCACCAAAATACGAGAGTCCCAGTTGCTCTGTGTCCTCACCTACCCTGGAATTGTCAAACTTTATCTCTCTATAACTTTAACTTGCATTCCCCTAAAGGCCCCTCATTCTGGTCATCTTTAACTGTGTTTATTTCTATTTCCATTCTATTTCTGTTATTACACTCATATTTCTTCTTTTGTGAAGTGTCTACTCAAATCTTTTAACCATTTGTTAATTAGATTGCCGTCTTATGATTGACCTGTGAGAAGTCTGATATATTCTGAGTGCGAACCCTTGCTTAGATTTGATATATTCTGAGTGTGAACCCTTGCTTAGATTTGATATATTCTGAATGTGAACGCTTGCTTAGATTTGATATATTCTGAGTGCGAACCCTTGCTTAGATTTGATATATTCTGAATGTGAACCCTTGCTTAGATTTGATATATTCTGAGTGCGAACACTTGCTTAGATTTGTTCACTGCTCTATCGCATCCCAGTTCGTGTCTTGCCTTTTCCCTTTCTTAGTGGTGTATTTTGAGTCGCAGATGTATCATTTATCAACTTTTTTCTTTCAATTTATGATTTTTATGTCTACGTTTAAGAATTTTTGTCTACCCCAATTTTAGGAAGATTGTCTATGTGGTCTTTTGCTTTGTTTTGTTTTTTGAGACAGGGTCTTGCTCTATTGCCCAGGCATAAGGGCATAGCTCAAGCAATCCTCCTACCTGCCTCCCAGGTAGCCAGGACTACAGGCACACACCACTACACCTGGCTAATTAATCTTTCTTTCTTTCTTTTTTTTCGTAGAGATGGGGGTCTCCCTATATTCCCCAGGCTGGTCTCAAACTCCTGGCCTCAAACAAAGTTTCCACCTCAGTCTCCTAAAACGCTGGGATTACAGGCATGAGTCACTGTGCCCATCCCCCAGACGTATTCTTTTAGAAACTTTATAGTATTAGCTTTCAGGCTGGGCGCAGAGGCTCATGTCTACAATCCCAGCACTTTGGGAAGCCAAGGCAGGCCAATCACCTGCAGTTGGGAGCTAGAGACTGGCCTGGCCAGCATGGTGAAACCCTGTCTCTACTAAAAATACAAAAATTAGCTGGGTGTGGTGGTGCGCGCCTATATTCCCAGCTGCTCAGGAAGTTGAGGCAGGAGAATTGCTTGAACCTGGGAGGTGGAGGTTGCAGTGAGCCAAGATCCCGCCACTGCACTCCACAGCCTGGACAACACAGTAAGACACCATCTCAAAAAAAAAAAAAAAAAAAAAAAATGAAAAAAGAAAAGAAAAGAAAAAGAAGCCAGGAGTGGTGGCCCATACTTGTAAATCCCAGCACTTTGGGAGGCTGAGGTGAGTGGATCACGAGGTTGGGAGTTCAAAACCAACCTGGCCAAGATGGTGAAACCTTGTCTCTACTAAAAATACAAAACTTAGCCAGGCCTGGTGGCACGCACCTGTGGTCCCAGCTACTTGGGAGGTTGAGGCTGGAGAATTGCTTGAACCTAGGAGGCAGAGGTTGCAGTGAGCTGAGATCGTGCCACTGCACTCCAGCCTGGGTGACAGAGTGTGACCCCCTCTCAAAAAAAAAAAAGAAAGAAAGAAAAAAAGAAACTTTGTAGTATTAGCTTTTAGGTCTATGATCCATTTCAAGTTATTGTTTGCATATGGTATGAAGTAACCACAGGCAAGGTTCATTTTTTTCCATGCGGATATCCAGCTGTTCCAGCACCAGCTGTTGAAAAGGTTTCCCTGTCCCGGTGGAATTGCCTTGGCACCTTTGTTGAAAGTCACATATGATTTTCATTGACCATATGCGTATGGTTTTATTTCCAGGCTCCCTGATCTGTTCCATTGATCTGGTTGTCAGTAAGCATTGGTCCTCGCTGTTTTATGCTAGGTCTTAGAGTCAAGCAGTGTAAATCCTCCCACTATGCTCTACTTTTTCAAAATGTGTTGCCTACTACAGGATCTTTGCATTATCATACACGTGTTTAAATTTTTAAACCAAAAACTGGGATTATTGAATGGAATTGCATTGAGTGGGAGATGGCATCTTGAGTCTTGTGCTCCATAAACATGAAATGTTTCTCCATTTATTTATTTTACTATTTTTTTTTTGAGACAAAGTCTCACTCTGTCAGCTAGGCTGGAGTGCAATGGCATGATCTCAGCTCACTGCAACCTCCGCCTCCTGGGTTCAAGCGATTCTCCTGTCTCAGCCTCCCGAGTATCTGAAATTACAGGCGCACGCCACCATGCCCAGGTAATTTTTGTATTTTTAGTAGACACGGGGTTTCACCATGTTGGTCAGGATTTTTTCTAACTCCTGACCTTGTGATCTGCCCACCTTGGCCTCCCAAAGTGCTGGAATTACAGATGCAAGCCACCACAGCTGGCCATGTTTCCCCATTTATTAAGCCTTCTTTTATTTTATTTCAGCGTAGCCATGTTTTCAGTGACTGCCTAATATCTCGTTGATTTGAAAGTGTAATGTATCCAACCATGTCCATTTTGTCAATTAGATTGTTTCCACTTTTTCGTTATTAATAATTTGCCGTGAATACCATGGTGTTTGTGTTAGTCTCTTCTCATGCTGATAATAAAGACATACTGGAGACCGGGTCATTTATAAAGGAAAGAGGTTTAGTGGACTCACAGTTTCACATTGCTGGGGAGGCCTCACAATTATGGCAGAAGACAAATGAAGAACAACGTCATGTCTTACATGGCGGCAGGCAAGAGATGTTGTGTAGGGGAACTCCCCTTTATAAAACCATCAGACCTTGTGAGACTTATTCACTATCTTGAGAACATCTCAGGAAAAACTTGCCCCCATGATTCAATTACCTCCCACTGGGTCCCTTCCATGACATGCGGGGATTATTACAATTCAAGGTGAGATTTGGGTGGGACACAGAGCCAAACCATATCAGTGTTTAAAAAACGGTTTTCCCCAAATTTAGGGTTATTTGATTGCTGGGAAATTTTTTTTCCAAATTTAGGATTAATTTTTACATAGATTCCCAGCAGTCAAATTACTGGGCCAAAGACTATAAACATTTTAAAGGCTTTTGTATATATTGCCAAATTTCTTTCTAAATGTGTTGTGCCATTCACATTGCTATCATCAATGAATGAAATGCCTGTTTCACCGTATAGCTGCCAATATTTAGTATTTCTTGCTAATTTAATCTATGAAATAGAAGATTTTTACTAGAATTTCTTTTATTTCAATTGAAATGAAACATTTTCCCATATGTCTGCTAACTACTTGATTTCCTCTTTTGCAAACTGTTATTCATGTCCTGTGTCTTAGAGTTCTTACTATAGATGTGAATGTTATCCCCTCTGGTAGCCAAAATTGTAAGAATGACCCCCAGTGACCTTCTTCTTTCTATAATCCCCTCCTTTTGAGCGAGGGTGGAAGCTGTGAATATGATGAAATATCACTCCCAGGCTGGGCATGGTGGCCCACACCTATAATCCCAGCACTTTGGGAGGCCTAGCTGGGTGGATCACCTGAGGTCAGGAGTTCAAGACCAGCCTGGCCAACATGATGAAACCCTGTCTCTACTAAAACTAGAAAAAATTAGTTGGGCGTGGTGGTGGGCCCCTATAATTCCAGCTACTCGGGAGGCTGAGGCAGGTGAATCGCTTGAATCTGGGAGGTGGAGGTTGCGGTGAGCCGAGATTGCACTATCACACTCTAGCCTGGGCGACAGCAAAACTCCACCTCAAAAAAAAAAAAAAAAAAAAAAAGAAAAGAAAAGAAAAGAAATATCACTTCCAATATTATGGCATGGTTAACCTTAAAATAGGGAGATTTTCTAGGTGGGCCTAATCTAATATAATTAGCCTTTTAAAAGCAGAAAATTTTCTCCATCTGGCAGCAGAAAGGAAGGCAGAAAGGGAAGTCAAAGAGATTCAAAGCACAAGAAGATTTGACACACCATGGCTGGCTTTGACGATGGAGGGGCCCTGTTCCCTGATCAGAGAGGGGTCTTTAAAAGCTAAGTGGTTCCTGCTGACAGCCAGCGAGGGCATATAACTGGAGTCCTACAACCACAAGGAACTAAATGAATTCTGCTAGTCACCTCAGTGAGCTTTCCAGTGGGTGCTTTCCAGAGCCTCCAGGTAATAGTCCAGCATGGCAGACACCTTGATTTCAACCTTGTTTGAACCCCAAGGAATCCAGTTGAACCCACAGAGCTGTGAGCTAACCATGGGGTGTTGTTTTACCTCTCTATATTTATAGTTATTTATTACACAGCTATAGAAAGCTAACATGTCCTCTTTGGTCAAAATGTGAGCTTTTCTTGTCACATTTGTTGGATATATTTCCCACAATGTTACTTCCTTTTTATTATGGGTTTCCCCATTGATGTATAGTAAAATTTTGAATATATAAAATTCACCTTTTTTTCTTTTCTTTCTTTGCTTTGTGGCTCAGGCCGGAATGCAGTGATGCAATCACGACTCACTGCAGCCTCGACCTCCCCAGGCTCAAGTGACCCTCTGGCCTCAGCCTTCTGCATAGCTGGGACTACAGACACATGCCACCATGCCTGGCTAATTTTTGTGTTTTTTACATAGGCATCTCACTGTATTGCTCAGCTCCTGGGTTCAAGTGATCCTCCCCACCTCAGTCTCCCAAAGTGCTGGGATTACAGGCGTGAGTCACTGTAGCCAGCTGTGGCTATGTGTTTCCTTTGTGATCAGTCAGGTGGAAAGTTTTCCCACCTCTACCCCATTGAAGTTTTAACAATCTCATTCTATTTCTCTTTTCTGTGTGGTTTAATTTTTAAAATAAAAAAAAATTAAAATTAGCTAAAACATTTACATGGCTACAGAGTCAAAATTCTATGATGCGACATTCAGAGATGGCTCACTTCTTTCCCCGTCCCACCATCCCTGTTCTGTCTTCTCCCCTTAGGTGGTCATTTGATTTGGTCATCTACTGCTGCATCACAAACCACCTCCAAACTCAGTGGCTCAGAACAATGGCCACTGTATTATTTTTCACAATTCTGGTGGACTGTGGCTCAGCTGAGTGGTCCTTTTTCTGGTCTCACTTTGTGTCATTCAGGTGACTGCAGTTTTATGGCAGTGGAGTGGAAATCCCAAGATGGCTTCATGTGCCTGTTGGATCCTGGTGGAGATAGCAGGAGGGCCATTCTTGGTGGATACCCTAGGGGAGCTGGGATTTTCTCTCGCCCATCCCTTCTTTCTCCATATTGTCCAGGGCCTCTGGTGGTCCTTCAACAGTCTCTCCATCAGGGTCACTGGGCTCCTTACATCATGCTCAGCCCTCGAAGTATGTAAAAGCAGAAGTTGCCAGGCCAGGCCTTTTTTTTTTTTTTTCAAAATGGTATCTTGTTCTGTCATCCAGGCTGCAATGGAGTGGTGTAATCATAGGTCACTACGGCCTCAAACTCCTGGGCTCAAGCAATCCTCCCACCTCAGCCTCCTGAGTAACTGGGATTACAGGTGCATGCCACTATGACCAGCTAATTTAAAAAACAAATTAGAGATGGGGTCTCACTGGGTTGCCCATGCTGGTCTCAAACTCCCGGCCTCAAGTGATCCTCCCTGCTTGGCCGCTCATAGTGTTGGGACTATAGGCATGAGCACTGTGCCAGGCCGGTTGCCAGGCCTTTTTAAGATTTAGGTGCAGAACTCACTGCCTTCCACTGGCTAAAATGAGTCCCAGGTGTCATTCTCTGTATGACACAGCCTAGGCTCCTCCTCTTCCTCCCATCCGCCCACTGGTTCATCTCTTTTGAGGCTTGTTCTGGCTATTCTTCCTTACTTATTATTCCAAATAAGTGTTATAATCAACCTCCCTGGCTCCACAAATATATATAATATTTTTATTAGTGTTAATTTAAATCTATAAATTAAGCAGAGGAGAATTAACATTTTCACAATGTTACCCTTTCCTATCCAAGAGCATGGTACGTTTTGCCTTCTTTTCAAATCTACTGTGATGTCTCATGCAAGACATTCGTCGTTTTTCTCATATAAGTTTTTCACACTTTTCGTTAAGCCTATACCTTAACTTGTTTTATCACTTCCTGAACTCCTTAATCCAACTAGGTCTTCTCTTCTCTCTCCCTTCTTTTTTTGGATGTATGCTGTGATAGTAAAATCTAAATGAATTTTTCTTCTAAATATCAAGCCATTTAGTGTAATATCATTTACTGAGTAATCCTCTGTTGTTCTTTATAGATTTGCAATGCCTCCTTTACCATGTGCTAAAATCTCATCTATAACTTGAATATATATAATAAAAAATAAATGAAAATAAGTTTCTATACATAATATGTTGGGATCTGTTCTGAACTAACTCTCCTATCCAACTGCTCTTACGTCAGGATGATCCTGTCTTTTTGTTTTTGTTTTGAGATGGAGTTTTGCTCTGTCGCCCAGGCTGGAGTGTAGTGGCACAATCTTGGCTCACTGAAACCTCCAACTCCCAGTGCAAGCAATTCTCTGCCTCAGCCTCCTGAGTACCTGGGATTATAGGCACGTGCCACCACACCTGGGTAATTTTTGTATTTCGTGGAGGTGGGGTTTCACCATCTTGGCCAGGCTGGTCTTGAACCCCTGACCTCGTGATCCACCTGCTTCGGCCTCCCAAAGTGCTAGGATTACAGGCGTGAACCACCGCGACTGGCCAATGCTGCTTTAATTATTACGGTTTGACTATATTTTATGCCCAGTACAGATCTTTCTCCTACAATTAGCTTTTTAATAGAGATATCATTTCAAAAATACTTATTTTTTTAGAAGAATTTTAACATAATTTCATTAAATTTCCTCATGAAAAAATATATTAGGCTATTGAGAGTAATTAATTAGCTCTAAAAATTAATTGTATACAACTGGGCATTTAAAAATAGATTTCCCATTCAGAAATACTGTAAATCTCTCTATTTTGCCATATTTCACATTTCTTAATTCAGCCTTACACTTTTCTCATGTAACTCAAATATAGATCATATTCAGATTACTCCAAATATTTTATATTTTGATTGCCATTGAGAATACAGTCTCTGTCTTCGTTTTATTTTCTAACTGGTTGTTGCTGTTAAATTGAAACGCCTATTGATTTTTGTATACTTAGCTGTTTTAAAACGTACAGGGATAACACGAAGATAACCAAAAAAGTACCAGTCTTTATTTCTCTGTAAATTCACCCAGTTTAGCTCCCCAATAACCATTTCTGCTGGGAGGGGGGAGAAGAAATCTCATCATTCAGTTGGAACCCAGCTGATAGCCAGTGTTCCAGAACTTTCTTTTCACATCCTCAGTCTCCTCACCTTCCCCCAAAAGTGTTCTACTTGGGATGGAGGGAGGCATATGGTTCAAAAATGCCATGGCCCTTGGGTGTCTGCCAATGTCTCAACTGGAGTATCTCGAAATCCCATCTCTGCACAGGCAATGGCACACTAGAGGGACCGCTGGAGTGAGCTGGGGCTCTCCACTGGCTGAGTCAGCCCATACCTCTTCCTTTTGGGTTATTTTAATCCTTTGATTTTTCTCACTCTTGAGCTCTGAGTTTCCTATCATGTTGTCTATGGCCCTGCCCATCTCTATCCCCAATTGGGACATTGACTCCAGGCATGACATCCAGCTGGACCCCAGCCCAGGAGCTACTTTTGCTCTTCTCATTCTGTTCCCCTTCCTCTAGACCAAACGTGTTTCATGTCTTTGGGAAAGTGCTCTTCAACACACATTGTTTGCTTCAGGGCATAAATCTGGTGGAAGGAGAGTTGAGGGGCACCTGCTAGGAGTGACAAGGAATTTTTTAAATACTTCAGCTTACTATTTCAGAAGTATGATCTTACTGTGTCTGGGTATGGTCCCTGCTGCTGATATGGAACGGAAGCACACACAAAGGTAGAGTGAATGAGTGAATAAATCCTTTCCTCCTCTTCCTCCACCCTACCCCTTCTCTCTTCCCCTCTTTGTCCACTTCCTCCCCTCCTTCTCTACCCCTCCCCATCCTCCTCTTTCTCCCCTCTCCTCCTCCTCTTCCACCCCTCCTCATCCTCTTCCTCTTCCTCCTCCTCGAGTTATTTAGGAGCAAATTCCAGACATCCTATCATTTCACTCTGGCCAGATTTCCAAACTTTTTCCGGTAATTTTTCAGAGCATTCTTTTTTAGCTGTATCCTACAGGTCTTGGTGTGAAGCATTCATACTTTGTTATTTTTAGTCCATTATTAATTTTTATTTCTTTCTTGACAAATAAGACACAAAGATTGTATTTTAATTATTTTTATATAAAATTTATATAAAATATAAAATTTATGTATACATTTTATTTTTATAAAACAAAATTTATAGTTTTTAAAAATAAATTTTATGTATTTTTATATTTGCAATTATTTTAATATTTTATTTATTTACTTATTTTTTTGAGATGGAGTCTTACTTTGTTGCCCAGGCTGGAGTACAGTGACGTGATCTCGGCTCACTATGACCTCTGCCTCCCAGGTTCAAGCAATCCTCTCGCCTCAGCCTTCCAAGGAGCTGGGATCATAGGCCTGTGCCACCACGCCTGGTTAATTTTCGTATTTTTAGCAGTGACGGGGTTTCACCATTTTGGCTAGGCTGGTCTCGACTCCTGACCTCAGGTGATCCACCCTCCTTGGCCTCCCAAAGTGCTGGGATTACAGGCATGAACCACCACGACTAGCTAATTTATTTTAATTTAAGTTTTTTTTTATTTAAAAATTTTATTTTGTTTATTTATATATAAATTTCATATAAATACTGTTTTTTATTTGTTTATAAAAAACAAATATTGTATTTTTGTTTCTTTACAAAGAATGCCTCACATTTTATTTGGGGAAGTGTGTCTTCAAGTGGTTAAACTGTGGGAGTCACGGTATCGGGGACATCCTTAATCAAACTTGTACCTCATCAAAAGTGAGATGTTCTTAGTGGCCATGCATGAAATTGTCTCAGTTCATTCATGTTGTTATAACAAAATACCACAGAGTGGGTAATTTCTAAACAATACAACTTCATTGCTCACACTTCTGAGGGCTGGGAAGTTTAAGAACAAGGCGCCAGCATGTTCTGTGTCTGGTTCCACTCTGCTTTCAAGATGGCGCTTTGAATGCTGAGTCCTCCAGAAGGGACAAATGCCATGTCCTCTCTTGGCAGAAGGGACAGAAGGGCAAAAAGACTAGCTAGCTCCCTCCGATTTCTTTTACAAGGCACTAATCCCATCTATGAGGATGGAGCATAATTTATAAGCAATGGTGCTTACAAATGCACCGCCAGCACTTGAAAAGTGAATTCCCCACGATTCTGCTTTATTTCTAAATTGTACTTCTTATTTTGTTAAAATCTTTGTCCTTTTCTTGTCTCCACTCAGTCTGTGATAGACCGTGTTGTGCTTAAATCTCCTACTTGCTGTCTCTGTCCATTTATTACTGTATGTCTCATGTTTCTGTTGTACATATTTTGTTGTGATGTGTTCTGGGTTGAACTGTGTCCCTGTCAAATTCAGGCTGTAGCCCTTGGTACTTTAGAACATGACTTTATTTGGAAGTAGGGTGTTTACAGAGGTAATCAAGTTAAAAGGGGGTCATTAGTGAACCCTAATAAAATATGACTGGTATATTTAGAAAAAAGATAAGTTTGGAGTCGGACACTCACACAGGAAGAACGCCACGTGAACATGAAGACACGTTTTATTTTACTTCATTTTTTGAGATAGGGTCTCGCTCTGTTGCCCAGGCGAGAGTGCAGTGACATGATCTTGGCTTGCTGCAACCTCTGCCTCCCAGGCTCAAGCAACTCTCCCACCTCAGCTTCCCAAGTAGCTGGAACTACAGGCATGCACCACCACACCAAGCTCATTTTTATATTTTTGTAGAGATGGGGGGTTTTGCCATGTTGCTCAGGCTGGTCTCGAACTCCTGGGCTCAAGGGATCCTCCTGCTTCGACCTCCCAAAGTGCTGGAATTGCAGGTGTGAGCCACTGTGCCCAGCCACGAAGACACATTTTTAAAAGACAGCGTGAGGAGACATAAAAAGAGGGCCACCTAAAAGCCAAGGAGAGAGGTTGGAACAGATTCTTCCCTCACCGTGTTCAGAACAACCCTGCTGACATCTTTCTTTTGAACTTGCAGCCTCCAGAAGTGTAAGAGAATACATTTCTGTTGTTGAAGCCACACAGTTTATAGTACTTTGTTGTGGCAACCCTAGCAAACTAAAACATTATGCCGTTCTGCAATAGTTTGAATAGTCTATCTTCACCATGAGTTGATACAATGGCCCCCATTCCTTTCTTTAAGATTGCTTTTACTGTGCTGGATTTTCCCATTTGATTGGCAATCTTTTATCCAGTGTTTTGATTAAGATCACGAACCCCCTGTTGTTATGCACCTAGGTATTTGTGGTGTGCACGTATGTAGCACATTGATCAGCAATTGCCTGTATGAACTCTGGAGTCAGAATTGGTGGCTACCACTTAGTTGCTATATGACTTTGGGCAAGTACATTAATCTTTCTGTGCCTGTCTTCCCTTTTGTAAGGTGAGGAAATAGTAATTATTCCTATCATAAGATTGTCTTGAGGGTTATTATGAGGGTTATTACAAAACTAGCGTAACAGGATTGTTGAGGTTGGGTTGCCAAAAAACAGACTATGAGATGGAGATTCAGTGTACAGGAAGTTTATTGGAGAGGTGCTCTCAGGATCAACAGGCACACAGGGTTTGGGTGTAGGAAGCAGGATTCAATGGGGAATGTAGTGGTTTAAAACATGTCCTCAAATTCTTTGACCCTCCCTTCCAAAGATAGAGCTAAATTCCCCTTTCCAAGTGTAGGCTGGATTTAGTGACTGTCTTCTAATGAAGAGAAGAAAAGTAGGGGTGCTTCAGAGACTTGGCCACACAGGGCATTGCAGCTCCCTACTTGCACTCTCTCTTGATTGGCAGGTCTGGGAGAAGTTAGCTGCCATATTGTGAGGCTTCTCAAGCAGCCAGTGGCATGGAAGTGAGTGCTCCCAACCTCAGCCACGTGAGGGAGCCATCTTGGAAGTGGATCTTCCAGCCCACAGCAGGTCTTCAGAGGATGGCAAGAACCTGAGGCCTTGAACCAGAACCTCCCAGGGAAGCTGCTCCTGAGTTCCCAACTCACAGACATAATGTTTGTTGTTTAAAACTACTACATATTGGGGTAATCTGCTACACATCAGTATTTAACAAATACTGGGAGTTTTGGATCTGGAATGGTCCTTCAGAGTTGTCCCAAACTGGGACAAGGAAGAGGCCTGTATATCCTAAATGTATTAATCATCAGGTGTGGGCTGCCCCCAAGAAGGGGCAATGACCTTGGGCAAGGCCGTTTTCTTCATTAAGGGCTAGTTCTGAAGAGTGACTTAGCTGAGAGCTGCTGAGACCAATACTCCTAGGAGTGTAGGGAATGTGTTTGTCGTTCAGTCCTGAAGGAAGAGTCTGGGCAGAGAATCATAGTACCCGCTGAAGGATGTTTAGTGGGACATCTCCAGTTGTCCTAGGATTGGCACTAGGCTCACAACGGAAAACAACAGGCATAGTATTCCATCCCCTAACGAAAGATGCCTCTAAGTGGGGCCACGTCCCCCAGGGTTTAATGAAAAGCTGCTGATCCAGCCCTGCTTCCACCAAATACTTCCCCAGTCCTCTCCTTCTCAATCTGTACAGGAAGGAATGAAAGGAGGCAGTCGGGTTTGTGGAGAACAGTGTTTCTGGTGGGAAGTGATGCAGCTGGGGAGGCTGTAGGACAATTTCTCCTAGGTAGCAGGGGGCCTACTGGAAGGAGAGTCTGAGATTCTATTTGTTGCCTGCAGATCTGGTTCTCCAGCACTCTTGCTGATTTACCTGTCTGTATTGCCAGAGGGAATGAGAAAATTGAAAAGGGATAAGAGGGGAGAGAGGAGCAGCCACAGGTGGTCTTCAGTCCAGCCCTTTTGTGTAGCAAGGATATATATTTCTATGGGTCAAAGCCTTTCTCTGTGGAAGATAAATGGTCCTGAGCAATCTTGCTGGGTCTTGCCTGAGAGACTGAATGTACTGCTGGGTGTTGACAGGGGGGCGATAGAAAAGATCAAGCTGGGGACAGATCTCCTATGGAACTGTGTGGCAGGAGAAGGTCCCACCCAACCTCCCCATCTGTACGCCACGTAATTTTAAATGAGACAGTTATGCAGAGAAGCAGGAATCGACTAAGAAAATTCATCAGTGGCCGGTTAAGAGATATTTGTCTCATTTTCTCTCCTCTACCTTATCTCAACACAGAAACCAGGCCTTGCAGAGGAACGTTGAGAAGTGCAGTGCCGGAACCATGCCTAGCACCTTTCCACTTACACTACTGATTAGGGTCCCACTTGGGACATGAGATCACATTTTGACAAGGTCTGATTTTTGGTAACTCCAATGGACCAGAAAGTTAACGTATCATATAAGGTGTGAGTGAGGGATAGAAAACATTTAAAAGGATAGCGATTGGAGGCTGGGCGCAGTGGCTCACCCCTGTAGTCCCAGGCCAAGGTGGGCGGATCACGAGGTCACGGGTTCGAGACCAGCCTGGCCAACATGGCAAAACGCCATCTGTATTAGTACAAAAATTAGCCGGTCGTGGTGGCGCGTGACTGTAGTCCCAGCTGCTCGGGAGGCTGAGGCAGGAGAATCTCTTGAACTCAGGAGGCGGAGGTTGCAGTGAGCGGAGATCTTACCACTGCACTCCAGCCTGGGGGACAGAGCAAGACTCCGTCTCAAAAAACAAACAAAAAAACAAGTATACAACGTGGATACATGTGTTTCTTTTCCAGTTTCTCTGCAGTGTCTACTGAGATTGCTTTTTTTGCCATTTGAAAATGATGGGTGAGTCTAGCGGAAAGGGATCCACTTCTTGAATTCAAATAGACTAGACTGATTTTCAAGTCCCTAATGAATTGTTCTAAAATCGCTGAGTTTGAGTTGCCAGGAAAACATTCAAGACAAAGACCAAAGCCCCGAGGGCAGAGATGAGCTGCAAACCAAGACCTGAGTATTTGAATGTACCATTTATTAACCTTCAAAAACAATTGTAGCTGAAGTGCCATCACTGCTGGCCTGTAAAACACTTTAAATTCTCAAGAGGGAGGCATTCGTGATACTAATTCTTGCAATCGTTTTACAGAGAATTTCTGATGTCATCCCAAAAGTAATGCACTTTTGAAAACAATGATCAAATCAAAGAATTTAAACAAAAAGCAACGAACGTAAACAAAAAGCACTTTCGCCGCATTAAATCATTTGCCAAAATGAAATCTGACCTGCTTATTGGCAAAATCCTCATTTAGAACATTTACCAGAGATTTTAACTCAATAAACGAAGTGTGTGAACGGTGCACTGCCGGCCCTGCCTGAAGCCAGTAACGCCCCTACCCCCACAAGCTATATCTGGGGTCAGCTGCTGCTGGGAATAAAAAGAAAAGGCAGTTTCACTTAAGCTTCGTCTTTCATTCGCAACCAATCTCCGAGCCCCAGAACCTGTGGGCCGTGCCTTTCCACGCTCTGGCGCGGGATGCAGGGATCTGAATATTTAACACCTGGTTCCAGGACACAGGCCTAGGGAGCACCCACAATCCCTCGCGGCCCGCGGAGCCGGGCTGCCGGATGACCCAGTGCCGCGCGGCTCGGAGCTGAGCGAGGTCACCCAGCGCTTCCCGAGACCTCGGCCCGAGGCCCGGTGGGCGCGGGCGGGGGCGGGGCAGCCGAGCCGCCCGCCAATCAGCGCTTTGCTGGCCGAGAGCGCAGCGGCCGCGCCCCTGAGGGTGACCGGAACCGTTCTCGCGGGAAGAAGGGCAGGGAGCGGCGCCCGGCAGCGGAAGGAAAAGGGGGCGCTGGCTTCTCAGAACCTTAGGGAGAAAGTAGGGAAGGGCTAGAGTTGAGGAAATTAAGGACATTTGAGGAGGACAGGCATTCCCAAGTTATAACCTCCTGAAAGACAACTCCATAGTGCGACCTCCCTGCCCCGCACAGCCTGACGGGAGCCTCAACCCTCCAGGGCTGCCTGCGCCCGGGAGAAGGCCTCGGCCCCGTCCACGGCCGCGAAGCACGCCGGGAAAGCCGAGAGTTCCTCCCTCCCTACGCTAACCCAGACAGAAAAAGAGCATTTCCGGCGTAAGACTGTCTCTACGGAAAAGGTGGGGCTAGTCTGATCCCGCCTTTCACGCCTGGAGGGGGCGGGGCGAAGGGTGACAGCCTTTCTGCCCGCGCTCAGGCCCGCTCCCGCGCCGGAAGGAGGGAGCCGTGGGGCGATAGCCTTTCGGAGCCGAGGAGTCTGTGGGACACAAGTTGCGAGGTCACGTGACCCGCTGTCTGCAGAGAGGGAAGGGGCGGGGCCCGGCCGGAGGGGCGGGGCGCGCCTTGTTCCCCCGGGGTCACGCGCGGCCGGAAGTTGCGGCTGCTACGGAGGATTGAAGATGGGGACGGCCCTGGACATCAAGATTAAAAGAGCGAATAAAGTTTATCACGCCGGAGTAAGTGGGGGCTGGTGTGGGGTAGGGGTGGAGGTGGGGTTGGGCGGGTCTGCAGGTTCCCCTGTCTCCATTGCCCTGCGCACGTCCCGCGTCTCTGGGCGGGGCAGGGCCGTGCCGCCAGGTGTGTCTCTGCCAGGTGGGTGCGTCCCCGGCAGGTGCGTGCGTCCCCGGCAGGTGCTTCCCGCGCGGGGCCGTTTGCCCTGCCATGTGCCCCGAGGGAGGCGGCGCCGCCGCCGCCGCATCTGCGGGACGTGCGGGGCAGGCAGTGGGCATCGGGGCTGCGGCTCTCCCAGTCTGGCCCCTTGCACACCCAGCGGTGGGCATTGGGCCCTCAGGCTTGAACTGCCGCTGTGAGCGCTGAGGACAGAGTTGACGCCCAGACTCCCCTTTCCTTCTCTCCTAATGAAGATCTAATGAACGAAAGCTAAAACTAACCTTGGAAGCAGAAATATGTACATCTGGCGGCAGCATATATTAGGTGGCAATCACTTTTAACAAAATACTATGACAGTTACTCCTTTTTCTGTTAAAGTAAAATCTCGACTATGCCATTAACAAGTTCTGTGACATTGGCCAGTCAGTCATTTAACTTCCTTGGGCCAGTGTCCTTATTTGCAAATGAGGGTGTTGTAAGGTTCCTCTAACTTGGGGAATCTCAACCCTTTACATCAGAATCAGTCACCTGGGGAATTTTAAAATATAGTTGTTCGGGCTCTACTCCCAGCTATACCGGTGATACATGTGCAGCTAGGGTTGAAATCACAGCTAGCTCCAACACTCTTTCTAATAAAATTGATAGTGGTTGGTCATATTAATGCAAAGTAATATCAGAAGGGACAGAATACCAGACAAAAGTCTTGGATGGATGCTAAAACTTTTGGGCAAAAGACAACTAGGGAAGCCTGGTATTTACACAAGCTCAAATGGTCATTCCCTTGATGGTTAATTACAAAGGGGAAAAGCAGGCTGGGCACAGTGGCTCACACCTGTATTCCAAGCACTTTGGGAGGCCAAGGGGGGCAGATCACCTGAGGTCAGGAGTTCGAGACCAGCCTGGCCAACATGGCAAAACTGTTCTCTATTGAAAATACAAAAATTAGCTGGGTGTGGTGGTGGACGTGTGTAATCCCAGCTACCCGGGTGGCTGAGGCAGGAAAATAGCTGGAACCCAGGAGGTTGCAGTGAGCCGAGATTGCGCTTCTGCACTCCAGCCTGGGTGACAGAGCGAGACCCCATCTCAAAAAAAAAGAGGAAAAAGCTACCTTTATAATGGAGTCACACTGTAACCAAGCACAACTATGAACACCACTTTACCATCACAACTATTGAGACTAACATTTGACACCCCTTGGCCTGATGAACTGAGAGTGTCACAACTCACCTATGTCGTATTCCTGCCAAAAATGTTTAATCCAATCAGTTAATAAGGAAACAATCAGGCATATCCAAATAGAGGGACATTCTGTGAGACAAGTAGCCTGGATCAATGTCAAAAAAAAAAAAAAAAAAAAAAAAGGCAAGATAATTTTTTTAGACTAAAAGACTAAAGGGACATAAGAACCAAATAGAATGCTTAATTTCTGATAAAATATTAATTTGAATATGGACTATAATCATTGTGTATTAGTGTTGAATTTCTCCAGTGTAATATTTATATTTTGGTTATGTAGGAGAATATTCCACATGCTGGAGTATTTAGGATCAAAGTGTCTAGCCATAAACTGTGTGCACATATATTCATGCATGTGTGTGTATGGGAGAAAGAAAGTGAATGTGGCAACATATTAACAATTGCTGAATGAAGTTAAAAGCTACATGGGCCGGGCGCGGTGGCTCAAGCCTGTAATCCCAGCACTTTGGGAGGCCGAGGCGGGTGGATCACGAGGTCAAGAGATCGAGACCATCCTGGTCAACACGGTGAAACCCCGTCTCTACTAAAAATACAAAAAGTTAGCTGGGCATGGTGGTGTATGCCTGTAATCCCAGCTACTCAGGAGGCTGAGGCAGGAGAATTGCCTGAACCCAGGAGGCGGAGGTTGCGGTGAGCCGAGATCGCGCCATTGCACTCCAGCCTGGGTAACATGAGTGAAACTCCGTCTCAAAAAAAAAAAAAAAAAAAAAAAGCTACATGGGTCTGTTTTGTATTCTTTTTAAAAAATAACAGCTTTATAGAGATAATTTAAAATAAAAAATTTACCCTTTAAAAGTATACAATTCAGTAGTTTTTTAGTGTATTTGCAGAGTTGCACATTCATCACCATGATGTAATTTTAGAACATTTTCATCACCCGGAAAAGAAACCCTGAACCCATTAGCTGTCACTCCTCATTCCCTCTCCTTCCTGACCCCTGGCAATCACAAATCGACTTTGTCTCTGGAGTTGCCTATTCTTGACATTTCCTATAAATGAAATCTTACAATATGTGGCCCTTTTGACTGACAGGCTTCTTTTACTTCGAGTTATGTTCGGTGTTCATGCTTGTCACAGCATGTGTCAGTTTCTCATTCCTTTTATGGTTGAATAATATTCTATTGTATAGATAGACCATATTTTGTTTAACCATTCATCTCTTGATGAACATTGGAGTTATTTCTACCTTTTTGCTATTAATAATGTTACGAACTTTCTAGTACAAGTTCTTTTTTTTTGAGTCGGAGTCTTGCTCTATTGCCAGATTGGAGTGCAGTGGTGTTATCTTGGCTCACTGCAACCTTTGCCGCCCGGGTTCAAGTGAATTCCCTGCCTCAGCTTCCTGAGTAGCTGGGACTACAGGTGCGCGCCACCATGCTCGGCTAATTTTTTGTATTATAGTAGAGACGGGTTTTACCATGTTGGCCAGGATTGTCTTGATCTGCTGATGTTGCGATCCGCCCACCTCAGCCTCCCAAAGTACTGGGATTACAGGTGTGAGCCACAGTTTTTATGTGAGAGTATGTTTTCATTTCTCTTGGGTATGTACCTAGGAGTAGATTTTCCTCAGCTACTTGAACTTTTTGAAGAGCTGCCAAATTATTTTCCAAAGTGTCTGCACCACTTCACAGTCTACCAGCACTGTATGGGGGTTCCAATTTCTCTACTGCTTTATATTCTTGTAACCGTTCTGGAGCTTGGAAATGTTTCAAGATAAGAATGGGAGGGCAGTGACAGGAAACTATATGCATTTAACTTTAGTATTCATTATTTCATCAACAAGTTAGCACATTCTCTTCAGAAATATTACTCCAGCTGGGATGCTGAGATATTTTCTGTGGTTTAAAGTATGATTAATGAAAAGTACATTAGAAAAGGTAATAAAAAGTACATTAGAAAAGATGCAAGCAATGGAATGGTAAAGTTGCCCCAGCAGAAGTCATACATAGCCAGGACCACTTCCTGTGGGTGGCAAAGTTTAAGACGAAGTCGGCTCTGTCCCGCTAGTTTACATCTCCTGGTGCAAGTATCAGGAACAGAATCTGCAGTTGATGGCTTAAGGCAGCTTCTTTCAACCTTCAGTCACTTTTTACACTTACATGCATTTTAAAAGGAAACCTTATATGGTGAATATAAAAGAAAAACCAGTATAACTTGTAAATAGATGGTTGCTATATTTTTTAAACAGGCAAACAGAAAAGAGAAAGTTATTAAACTAATTAATCAATTGACAAAAATCTCTGACGTGTGTGCCCATGACTCTTGCAGTAGACTCCATGATCTGTGATTCAGGGTAGGTGAAGTAGGCAGCCAGCACTGTCATGGCTGCTTTCCAAGCCCCACATAGCAGGACCCTTGCTGCCTGTTCCTCAAGGAGGCCCCATTGACTGCAGACAGTGCCTGTGTCACGTCTAGTTTGCATTATGGTTATGGGAGAAGCGGCCCTTCTCTCCTACCCTCCTCACCCCCAGCTGGCTGCAAGTGGAGGTGATAGCATACACATTTTCTGTTTTCTCTCCACATCTCAATGTGACAGTAAAGATTCAGTTACCAAAGATTTGGCTTATCTATGAGCCTGCCAGAGCACTGTGCCTACAATTCTCATGGGTTGCTTGAGGTGGCTGCCACTCACTTTAGCCTGATCCTAAGCAGTAATGTCCCAGGCTTGAGGTCATAAGTGATTGTCTTTCAAGTGAAACGTGTTTGTCAGTGTAAGCACATAAAGCAAGCTTATAAAGTTCCAGCAGAGGTTCTGGGGTAGGGTTTGACAGCCAGGCAGTATCACTCTCATTTTTCTAATGAGGAAATGAAGGCTTAGACATGTTGAAAATTTCATAACCCAGCTAGACAAATTGAAGAATTTCACCACCCAACTAATGACAAGAGTATGGACGCCAACTCAGATCAGTTCCAGTTCAAAGCACGTCCATTGAACACTATTATTCTGTCTTCCTGGGAGTGGCCATTTTTATGCAAAATACAGGAGATTGTAATATAGAAATTCATTTCCTAGGAGTGCTCTGAATAACATTGTGATATTTTAGTGAAAAAAGACTGATATGACTTCTACTTTGAATATGTGGCGATTCTGTTATTGTGCTTTTCAGTATCTTAGTTGTGGAAGCATTTGAAAATGGCTTGATTCTGTGGACACCAGAGAAACCTAAGTTATGCTTGGGTTTAAAATTGACTTTCTATTTTCTTTCTTTTTTTTTTTTTTAAGTAAAAGTGCTCATTGAGAAAATTATTTTTAAAAAATTAGGCTGGGTACAGTGGTTCATGCCTGTAATCCCAGCAGTTTGGGAGGCTAAGGCAGGTGGATCACCTGAGGTCGGGAGTTCAAGACCTGCCTGTCCAATATGGAGAAACCCCGTCTTTCCTAAAAATACAAAATTAGCTGGGTATGGTGGTGCATGCCTGTAATCCCAGCTACTTGGGAGGCTAACGCGGGAGAATTGCTGGAACAGGGAGGCGGAGGTTGTGGTGAGCCGAGATTGCACCATTGCACTCCAGCCTGGGCAACAGGAGTGGAAGTCCATCTCAAAAAAAAAAAAATAAAAAAAAAGACAGTTGAAGCATTTAAAAAATATAAACATAATACATGACATGTTAAAACTATAACATCCCGGCTATGTATGGTGGTTCATGCCTGTAATTGCAGCACTTTGGAAGGCCAAAGCAGGCAGATCACTTGAGCCCAGGAGTTTGAGACCAGCCTGGCCAATATGGTGAAACGCTGTTTCTACTAAAAATACAAAAATTAGCCAGGTGTGGTGCACACCTGTAATCCCAGCTACTTGAGAGGGTGAGGTATGAGAATCACTTGAACCCAGGAGGCGGAGGTTGCAGTAAGCCAAGATCATACCACTGCACTCCAGCCTAGGCAACACAGCAAGACTCTGTCTCAAAAAAAAAAAAAAAAAAAAAAAAACCCTTAACATGCTATAGAAGGAGGTACAAAGAAAAATCAAGTCTCTTTACTCCTCCAGATCCCCCGTCCTGCCCTTAGATGTATCAGCTGATGGTTTGTATACTGTTCCAGACACGTGTGCACACACACGCAACTTGTTCATTTCCTTAATAATGTGCCTTTATCTTGGATACCTTTTCATATCACAACATTTTCATCAGTCCCATTCTTTTTGATATTATTTAATCAATCAGCTTCATTCAACTGATGTCTGTTGATCTCCTGAGAGTTATAGGTTAGTAGAGATAGGCAAATATATAAATGAAAGATGACTAAAAAGATGATCAAGTGCTTGAATAAGAGCATCTGTGGTGTATGATGGAGTATAAAGTAGGCTATAGTCATTTTGGGGGAAAAGGGAGAAGCTAGGGGTCCTTCTGGGGCTTCATTGAACCTAGTTTTGAAAACTAAGTGTTAGAATCTAGTTTTGAAAGTGAAGTGTTAGAATCTCGTTTGAAAATCAAGTGTTAAACTAAGTGCCCACCATGCACTGTTGATTTCAGTCATGAGGAATAGACAGTGTAAACCTAGTGAACAAGAAACTGCAGACATTTGGGGCGTAATCTGAGTCCTGTAGACCATTTCTTTTACTCGATTGACCAGGTGTTTATAGTTGCTCATCCTCATCTAATCCGACAGCAACACCAATTTTTTAATGTGGCTTAGGTTGACTATCTTTCCAAAATACTTCTGTTTTCTTAGGGTTTATTCTGTTCTTCTGTTCTTTTTTTTTTTACTTTGTAAGTTGGCTGTTTAGCATATTGAATTGTAAGCCAAAAAAATGCAGACATTTCTGACTACTACTCTAAAGTAGTACTTTGTACCATACTTTTTTTGTTTTTAATAGGTGAGTGAATTATTGTAAAGCAAACCCTCATAACCCTACCCAGGTCCCACTGGAGAGGAGACTGGAAGTAGGATCACTCCACCTAGATTTCGGGAGAAGACACTACTCCAAAGGACCCTGATGAAGTTTCATGGTTTAGTAACCTCATGCACTGTGGGGATGTCAGAAGACCCCAAGAGAATGTTCCACTGCCATGTCTGAAAATTGTGTCCCACAAGATTAGATTTGATAGTATTTTCTATTATTGTACAACTTAAAATATCTTCTAATTTCCATTATGGTTTTTTTGACGAGTTGTTTAGAAATGCGTGCTTCAATTTCTGTTATAGCAGCAACTCGTGTCACACATAGCTTTATAACAATTCCTAATTGTAATCTTTAAATTTCAGAAAATTTCTTACAAGCAGAATTAGAAAAAGAGTAACAAAGTGAGATTATGATGGGATAATGGAATGTCAAGTCTAATTGTCAGGAAAAGACAGAAGAACATGGGAATGAAAATCAAAATGGACTAAGGATTTAAATCTAAGATCTGAAACTACGAAGCTACTAAGAGAAAACATTGGGGAAATGCTCCAGGACATTGGTCTGGGCAAAGATTTCTTGAGCAATACCTTAAAAGGACAGGCAGTGAAAGCAAAAATGGACCAATGGGACCACATCAAGCTAAAAAAACTTCTACACAGCAAAGAAACAAAGTGAACAGAGTAACAGACGAATGTTTTCAAAATTTAGTAATAACTGGCAATAGTTTACAAACATATTTTGTATGTACCTCTGTCAAGCACTGATTACCTTCTGTTGTAGTGAATTTGTTCTATGTATATGTCCACTCAGTTAAAGTATTTAGTTTTGTGTATCTTTGTATTCCTGGGCCTGGCAGTACTTGCCACCTAATAGGTGCTCAAATACTGTTTATTAAATGATGAGTTGAGACCTTAAAACATTTAAACAAAATGCGTAAGACTGATAGTTTTATAAATGCATTGATCAGAAAGGGGAAACTATGGTATTGTAGGCACATTATGGGTTTTGCTTTGTAACTATAAATAATATTCTAGGTATCAATGCTAGACAGATGTTGGTAAGATTTATTCTTATTTTGACATCCCCAGAGCTACACGTTGGACCCTCCATTACTTGTATTTGCTTTGGGATAGTCATTCTTAAGATCATGAGTCAAATAAATTGGGAGTAGAGATCCCAGAATTCCTAGAAATGTGGTTTTCTCTCTGATTCAGTAATAGAATATAATAGAAAAGTGTCTGGGATTTGATTTCCCAGGGCCTTCATCCCAGTTCCTGTGCCTCAGTGTAAACATAGACCTTTTCTCCAAGCTTGCAGCCTTGCTTTCGAGGCAACTTCTCCCTAAGCATCCTTCCCCTTGGCTAGAAAACTTCTTTTTAAAGTATTTTATTAAAATAGAGATGAAATCATGCTATGTTGCCCAGGTTGGTCTCAAACTCTTGGCCTCAAGCAATCCTCCTGCCTTGGCCTGACAAAGTGTTGGGATTACAGGCATGAGCCACCACACCTGGCCTAAAAACTTGACTTCTGTTTCCAAAGACCCATGTGTGGTATGAGATAATCAGAAATGTGTTAAAAATTCCATAATTCCATACTTCCAGTGAAAGATTAAATTTCCCATGGAAACACCTAACTAATACTGTTTTATTATGAGGCAGACTAGGATAGCCTTTTCCATCTCACAGAGTGCTTTAATCCTTCCATATACTCTTAAGAGGTGGCATTTTCCTCATTTTGTGGTTCAGAAGACTGAGACCCAGGGAATTCAGAGACATGCCAGCGGCACTGATAAGAGCAAATATTTGAACTTTTTATTCCTAAATCCAGGATTCAGTGTGCCTTCTCTGGGTCTTAATTCTCATCTGTAGGATGGAGATGATACCTACTCAAAGGTTGTGTTTTAAAAATTAAATTAGATAGTGTTTTAAGACACTTATTCTAGCTTCCAACACCTAGTGGGGGTCGCAGTAGTAGGTGGTAACATTATGTTTTTTCCACGCTTTGAGGTCTGTTTGCCCTTAGAACTGTCCTTTGTCTGCCACAATGCTAGTCACGTTGTTGGTACACCCTCCAAATGGCATAATGAGTGCTTGTCAAATATATTCCCACTGTCTACTTGGAGGAAGGGGGGTCAGTGACCAAGGAGAACATACAGAGGTTACAGCACTTTAGGCCCTGAGAGCCGAGTGCAATTTTGGTATTGCTGCATGCTCCTTTGTTTAGTGCAGTAGATGTGTTCTTGATCAAAAAGTTGGACTCAAATGCATTGTAAATTACTTTATGTCTTGAAACACCATAGGGGAGCTTATTGATTAGAAAAATCCTGCAGTAAATCTTTCTGTAGTGTAAATATAATTTATTTCTTTTTATAAATTTAGAATGTTTTACGTTCTTAAATCCTGGCACATGTACTCATGAAAATGACAGTTAAATATTATGGTTGTGAGAAACATAAATAAGAGATTTACTCCCCAGCATAGCTAGGTTACAATGAGAAGAAATTTATATACTGTGGACTGACTACTGTTACCTTAAGGACCTCTGTACTGCCTTGAATTGGCCTGCCAATTATTTCTTCTTAAAAACAAAAAGGAGAAACCCTATACATAACAGCTCATTATTATGAACAAAAATTGCAAAGCTAAAATGGTGTTTTGTTTTTTTCAAAAAAAAAAAAAAAAAAGCTTAAGTATTCTACTTTATCCTGCTGGATCCTTAGTAAATAATCAGCTATAGTGAATGTTATAAGGACTCAGGTTATAAAATTTAGATATTTGAGCTAGGAGAGATCTTAAGATAATTTTGGGAGGTATGAACCTTTTTAGAATGTCGTCATCTAAACTTTAAGTAGGTCTCTTCTTCCGCAGATAACCTAATACTCCTGAAAAAGCTTGTCTGCTAAATCATAACCTATACTCTTATATAATGCATAAGAAGCATTTTCGGAATTGTCCGAGATTGTCCGAAAACTGGGATGGGATAAAAATTGTTCATGTAGCTCTCCACTTGGTGTTTTGTTGCCGCAGATCTTGTACCAGCCTGGGCCTGAGCATTGGTCAAGCCTGCTTGACCAATGCTCAAACGGGGTGTTTCGATACTGGACAGGTCTCAGCCTGTCTTGCACACCCTTCAACCCCTGCAAGCAGCTTGCTAGATCAACCTCACTCAGGGTGGTGGTCTTTTCCTCTGCCTAGTCCGCAGTGCAGGGCCCCTCCCTTATGTCATCTAGAAGTCTACACCTCTGCTGTTAACAAATGCCCGCAAGAAAAAGGAAAAAGGAGGAAACTTTATTTTCCAAGAAACAATATGTAGTCTGAAGACACGTAGCTTCCGGGAAAACGAAAGCAGTTAAGCCTGGGGTCCCCAGTGCACGGACATGAGGTTCGGGGTCCCGTGGAATGCCCGGCGCATGCACAGAGGTAACACACGTAACACTGTGTGTTCGTTTTGGTGCTGGGTTTTAACATTAAAAGGTGGAATGCAGCTCTGTATGTCTAAAGGTGAACGACAGGGCGCGGAGACGCTTTGTGCGCAGTCTCTGTGAGCCTGATGGAACCGGCCTGGGAACTGCAGCGCGGATCAGGAAAAGATGCTTGCAGCGCGCCTCCTGCGCAATCTGTGCTGCTGCCGGACCCCAAGGCGGGGCCGGGCGCCAGGGTCAGCTGCACTCACTGAAGTCAGCCACACTGAAGTCGCTGGGCAACGTTTTCCTAGAACGGGTTTGTGTCTGACTGCAGGCAGATCTTATGGCGGTTAACCTCGTAGTGTGAACGACATAGGGTTATGTGAGCAACCCTTCCCCGTGCTATGGCCGTTTAGTCTCTCTGCGATGATCTCGTCTCCACCACACACTGTCCAGCTGGAGCCGCGGGTACCATGTGCGGCACAGCGCAGGCTGGTGGGCGCTGCAGGCAGGTGGGAGCTGCAAGGAGCTTCACCGTCCCCTGCCTTGCGGCTCCAGTCCTTGCTTGGTGCTCCACCTGGATTCAGTAGAGCCCCGTTGTTTTGTCTGGACTCGCTTTCCAATCCATTTAACGCCGATCTTCCTTTCTGCCGGACCCAGCTGTCCCCTGTCCTGGGAAGTCGTGGCTGCCGCTGTCCTTGCTGCCCCTTTGTCCCTGTCCTCCCACGCCTCTGGTGCCCTAGCTCCCCACTCCTTTCCCTCCTCTCCAGTTCTCTCTTCCGCCCTTGTTCAGGGCTGCCCATTAGCAGGGCAGGGTCCTGAAAAGCTGGAAGGGGATGCCAGTTTGCCATTTGCTTTCCACTTTCATTTCAACTGCACTGGAGTTTGTGGCACCCTAACGCTCCCCGTTTAATAAGTTCCTTTTTTCTTTTCTTTTTTTTTTGAGACGGAGTTTCGCTGTTGTTGCCCAGACTGGAGTGCAATGGCACGATCTCGGCTCACCGCAACCTCCGCCTCCTGGGTTCAAGCAATTCTCCTGCCTCAGCCTCCTGAGTAGCTGGGACTACAGGCACACACCATCTTGCCCAGCTAATTTTTGTATTTTTAGTAGAGACGAGGTTGGTCGTTGTTATACAGACACACAGCGCTTTTACTGCATGTGGCGACACCCCCACCCCAACCCAGTTACTTTTCTAGGTTTCAGTTTCCAGAAAACAGACTAACTTGGTAGCCATTGGCCATGTGGGCTGACGTGCGTCCCCTCCCCGAGAGCACATGTGCCCGACGCCTCGGAAAAGCATGGTCCAACGTCATCTGTGGACAGGGGCTCGCCCACCAGAAGCCGCTACGGCCAAAGCTCAGAGGGAAACCTTGCCTGTTTGCCTGTCCAGAGCTCAGGGAGAGGTCGGTTCACCTCAGATCCTCATCCTTTTTTATTTTAGGAAGCTGCAATTCCTCTTTTTACATACATTTACTTGGTTTTCTTTTTTTTTTTTTTTTGAGACAGAGCCTTGCTGTGTCACCCAAGACTGGAGTGCAGTAGTATAGTGCGATCTCGGCTCACTGCAGCCTCCATCTCCCAGGCTCAAGCGATTCTCCTGCCTCAGCCTCCTGAGTAGCTGGGATTACAGGCACGTGCCACCACGCTCGGCTAATTTTTTATTTGTAGAAACGGGGTTTCCGCTTGTTGCCCAGGCTGGTCTCAAACCTGTCGGCCCAAGCGATCTAGTCTCGGCCTCCCAACCGCCATCCCAACTCCATGTTTGCATTTTTAAATTATAAAATGGTAAAACTTAAATTTATTGCCACGAATAAAAGAAAAAAAGAGTATGTCCTTCTGCGTATTTTTCATACAAACACAAATATGTAAAGATGAAATTTTTGTAAAATACTTCTTACTGTCTTCTAACTTGTCCACACAGAACACTTTATGGACATGTTTATATGGTGGGCAGTCATGAAGAAGACTGCCTGGGCTTTTTCTGTCTGTAAAGGAGAGCTTTTGCTGTCATTTGTTGGAAGAAAAAAATTCAGGCTCAGAGAAACAGTGCCTTTCCCAAGGTGACAGAAAATATATTTTACCTTTCACCTGGTAAGTTACAAATGGTTGTTTCCTCATAAATAGGTCAATAAAATGAACATTGCTTAGGATAAAGATTTTCCAAAAAAACAATGAAACCATTTTATTAAATAAAGTCTTACATAAAATTCTAATATGTCAATTTTTAATAATACATATTAAAATGCTTTATTTTATAAACAGATAAAATCAGAACTGTTCTACTTTAAGTGAGAATCTGCATTTCCTCCCTGCCTTCCCTGACTCTTGCTCACATCCCAAAATGGCTGCTGAGGTGTCTTCACAGGTCTGGGCCCAGTGGTTCTCTTGTAAAGTCCAGAGCCAATAAGGTTGAAGCTTTTTCATGCCAACCCATTTAATTTGGTCTTAGGTCAAAACTTACAGGCTCTCTTAGCTTTCAGATATAATGCAGTGCCTAGGGCTAGGCATGGTGGCTCATGCCTGTAATCCCAGTACTTTAGGAGGCCGAGGCAGGTGGATTACCTGAGGTCAGGAGTTCGAGACCAGCCTGGCCAATATGATGAAACCCCATCTCTACTAAAAATACAAAAATTAGCTGAGTGTGTTGGCTGGCACCTGTAAACTCAGCTACTCAGGAGGCTGAAGCAGAAGAATCATTTCTATCTGGGAGGCGAAGGTTACAGTGAGCCAATATCATGGCACTGCACTCCAGCTTCCATCTCAGGGGTGGAAAAATGCAGTGCATAGAATAAGGTTTTAAATATTTTGCATTTATTTGCTGGAGCACTGAAACCAAAAAGGTACAGACCCACCACTTTACTGACTATCCTTGGATAGTTTCTGCTACTTTCCTCCTTGAGAATATACTCAGCTGGTGTTCTTGGACTACTAGTCTCAGCAAAAGCTGGTGGGCCCTGGAGACCTTCACTGTTGTCCTACTTGTCCTGGAAACTTAAGCTAGGAAGGGCAACATGAGATTGTGGCCCTTTTGCTCCTGGTAGGAACCTGGGCTTTGTCAAGCTGTCCTGACCCTGAATTACTGATGCTCAGACAGAATTTACCTCTGGGTAGCCATGAGGGTTACACCTGCCCTCTGTGCTCTGATCCTGTGGGAGGGCTCTGGTGGCAGGTAGCATTGGCTCACGTGCTTTCCAGTGATGGCTGAGTTCCCTTCGTCCTCACTACCATCCCCCATGACAGTATCTTATTTACATTTATGGTTTTACTGTCACATACCAGGCGTGATATCAGCCCAAAATTAGCTCTTCCTTTGTTTTATCAGAAATAATTATTTAAGACAATTTCTCTAAAACCCAGATCTTCATCTTTGGGAAAGGAGCAGAAGTCCTGTCCGTGGAAAATGAGGAGCTGGTGGGCAGAAATTTTGTTCTTCATCAGGAAAAAAAATACACTTTTTCTAATTTAAAAAAATATAGTCGTGATAGTTTGTATGTTTCAGGTTTTAAAAAAAACATTTTGTAAATTGAAAATACATATTTTTACTTGCTAAGAAAATATAGCTAATATAAAAGACTGTCTGCTGTCCTGTGAACAATGCCCAGAATTAACCACGGGACATTCTCTGCCTCTCACGGTAGTTTCATAAGGTAGCCTTAGGTGAACTGTCCCCGGATCCCACCCTGGATTAACCTGAAGCAGAGACCCTGCTCCGTACTGCTTAATTAACACATGATCTGCCCTACAGTGCTCTTTTGCTGAGTTCTTTCTTCCTTCCTTTCTTTTCTTTTCCTTCCTTCCTCTTCCCTCCCTCCCTTCCTTCCTTCCTCTTTTCTTTCTTTCTTTCTTTTCTTTTTTTTTCTTTCTTTCTTTTTCCTTCCTTCCTTCCTTCCTTCCTTCTTTCCTTCTTTCTTTCTTTCTTTCTCTTTCTTTCCCTCCCTCCCTCCCTCCCTCCCTCCCTTCTTTCTTTCTTTTTTCTGAGGCAGTTTCGCTCTTGTCACCCAGGCTGGAGTGCAATGTCTCGGCTCACTGCAACCTCCGCCTCCCAGGTTCAAGCAGTTCTCCTGCCTCAGCCTTCCAAGTAGCTAGGATTACAGGTGCCCTTCACCATGCCTGGCTAATTTTTGTATTTTTAGTAGAGACAAGGTTTCACCATGTTGGCCAAGCTGGTCTTGAACTCCTGACCTCAGGTGATTCACCTGCCCAGCCTCCCAAAGTGCTGGGATTACAGGCATGAGCCACTGTGCCTGGCCTGAGCTCGCTCTTTCTTTACTTATTTTAGAGATGGGGTCTTGCGCTGTTATGCAGGTTGGAGCACAGTGGCACAGTCATGGCTCACTGCAGCCACAAACCTCTGGTTTCAGGTGATCCTCCCATCCTAGCCTCTCAAAGTGGGTTGGGATTATGGTGTGAGCCACCCCAGCTAGCCATGCTCTTCCTTTTTAGCAAGGGCTGTTTAGGCCATCAGCCTCATTTGCTGCTAGACTCATCTGTTGTCTTCTTACTCTGAAGTTTGCCTGTGTCCTGGCTGGGATTTGAACACTGCACTATTATTTATCATTCATACATGATTTCACTGTGACTGGGATTTCTTTCTGATGGCTCTTTGGGTTGTTCATTGTGTAAGTGTGGGCTGGCTCTACAGAACATTTTCTTTGGCGGACTCCCTGTGTTCCACAATCATTACTTTGGCCTATAATTATGCCAACTCCAGGCTCCTTTGTAATTGGAGGCTTCCTGAATATTTGGTTTATAGTCTGGAGTCTTTACATGCATTTATGCCAATAGTTCCAAACCCATGTCAACTTTGTAAACCTACAAGTTTTAATGTTATATCTTGATTATCCTTTATCCTAAGTGCTTGGGACTAGAAGTGTTTTGGATTCTGGAATTTTTTTCAGATTTGGAGTATTTGTAGATACTTCATGGTTGAGCATCCCTAATCCAAAAATCCAGAATCTGAAATGCTCCAGTGAGGGTCTTTGACTGTCATGGCAGCGCCCAGAAAGCTTTGGACTCTGGAACGTTTCAGATTTCAGATTTTCAGACTAGGGATGCTCCATCCATATTGAAATTTGAAAGCAGATAGTCTCTATTAACATGCTTTTGCTAATACGTACTTTCTAACTCCTGAAACCATGTAACACACCAGGATTATAATTTAATACTCTGCTGCTGACGACGCCACATATAGCTAGTTTTATTAATGTTTACTTTTTATGAATAGTATTTGTCCCTTTCTTCTGAACTTTTATTCAGTGGCTCTGGTTTCTTTTCCAGGCTCTCAAGAAAGTTTCAGAGCTAGAAGTTTCAGATCCTGAAGTTTGACATCACACATTGGACAGTTACCTTGCTTTTTGTCAGCCCATTTTACTTGGCATTGTATACTATGCCATACTTAGAAGGAACCAGCTGTGATGTCTCCTTCTAAAGAACCAACATGGCAGAACCATGTTGGTACCGCTTTAGAATGTGATACTAAAATATAAGCCCCCAGAGCGTGGGCTTCACCTGTTCGGTTCCCTGCCATGTCTAAGTGCCTAAAATTGTGTCTGGCACATAGTAGCTTTGCCAAAAAAATTGCCGAATGGTGGTATGATTTCTCTGTATTGGCAGCATGTGTACGTAAGCCATGTAAATTGATATCTTGTTATTTTATAGTTTCATTGCTAGTGAACTGACTTTTGCAGATTTTCTTAAACATTAATCAATTTTAGAATATGACTCAATTGTCCAGAAAGTAATATAACGATTTCCTTCTATACATGATAATTTCTGCATTTTTAAAAAACAGGTATAGTTGCAAACAGTAGATGACTCTTCAGTGTTGAGTTCCTTGAGACTGTAGCCACCCACAGTTCAAGATATGGAACAGATCTGTTACACCCAAATTCCCTCATGTTTCTTTGTAGCCTCTGTTTTCAGTTCCTCTAGTTTGCTTTTCCAGAATGTCACATAAGTGGCATAAATACGATTATGTCTTATGTAGCATTTGAATCTGGCTTTATCATTAGCATAATGCATTTCATACAGATTCATCCAAGTTATGTGTTAATAGCTCATTCATTTTGATTGCCAAGTTATCCACCCTTGCATGAATGTATCACAGTTCGTTTATCCATTCACCTGTAGAAGACATTTGGGCAATTATGAATAAAACTGCCAGAGACATTTGCATATGCATTTTTGTGTGAACATGGCTTTCATTTCACTTGGGTGAAATCTAGGAATGGGATAGCTGGGCGGCATGGTCTTAGTTTTTTTTTGTTGTTTGTTTGTTTCTATGCCAGGAAATGAACTGCATTGGAGTGTCCCAGTTTTAATGATAGTTTGGGGATGGTGCTTTCTGGAACTTAAGTAAATACCACATAATATTGGCCATTACTTACCATGTGGAGAATTATCTGAGGATTGTTTATCCTGTTTTTCAAAAAAGACAGAAAACAGCTATACAAAATAGTGGAGATGGGGATACCTAACAAATTGAAATGTCTTTAATGTTTCTGATTTCCGCTTTCTAATCAAAATGGGTCTCTCACTGCTGCTAAGAAAGGGTAGAGTGTTTCAACAAGCAATTAATTGTCTCACTCATGTTTTCCCACCCAGCTCAATAACTTACCTTGTTTTGTTTTCATGTTAGTTAACTACTTAATGCGTTTGATCCTCATTGGTAAATAAAAAAGCATCACACTATAGGTGTACCAGATCTGTAGACCAAATGGGATGTAAGAATCTCAGGTGGTTTAGGAGGGAAGGCCTTGTTTAGATATATGCACCCGACTGTGGGGAACGAAGATGGGCTGTCATGGTACATCACACTGCCAGGACCATTGGAAAGGAAAAGCATTGCAGAGAGAATGGCTGAGGCATTTAAGAGGATGTTACTTCTCTAGCAGGTTTGTTCAAGTGCAAAATAAGAAATAACCCAGAGAAATGGGACTTTTTAACACACAATCTTCAGATCTTTTCCTGAAGAGGAACTATTATGCCCATGGATTATTACAATTTAAGAGGCTTAGAACTTTGTACATTGAGGTCTAAAGGCTACTCACTCTGGGGTTTTGTTTTATTTAAAAATTGATTCATTATAATAGGTAATCAATTCATAGGGTTCAACATTCATGAATTTCAAGATAGATACCCCCTGCCTTCCTCTCACCCTATTCATCAAGGGCTTCTCCTGTGGGGCAACCACGGCTGTCAATTTCTTGTGATTCCTTACAAAGATATCGTATGCATCTACAAGAAAGTATGTACAAATGTGCTTTTTCTCCCCCTTTTTCACAAGTCGTGCAGTATACAGCTTTTAAATAATAATAATAAGAAGAATGTATGGGAGTGAGGGGCATAGACTGGACATGCTGATTCAGATACAATAAGAAGTCAGTTCTTAAGAGAAATGAGGGAAACTAGCCCTGCACCCCCATATGTATTAATGGAAATGATCTCCAAGACTTTGTTGAAAGGAAACTCACAATTTTCCTATTGTTGGAATTTAGTTTGCTAACCCTCTTGTTATTAGCAACAGTGTTGCACTGAATAACTATGTTGGTAAGTCATCTTACATCTGCAGAGTAGCTGCTGGGCCCCTGTGTTAGGAAGTGTTTTGGCATTGACAGATGGCCCTCACGAGTTTGCAACATTTTTAGCTCATCCCCAGCAAAGCAGAGAAGGCTTGTTGCCTCCCCTCTGGCAACACAGTGTAATGATGTTTTTTGATCTTTGTTTTAATTGATATTTATCACATTTTTGTTGCGATGGAGCATACTTTCTTGTGTTTAGGAACAATCTGCATTCCCTTTCTGTGAGCTCTTTGTTCAGATCATTTCCCCCCCTTTTTTTTTCATTTTTCTCCTGGGTAGTTTATCTTTTTCATTGACTTCTTTTAGTTCTTAAAAGATTAGGGAAATCAGTCCTTTGCTAATTTGTTATAATAAGTTATAGTTTATCATTTTTATTGTGATATTGTTCATAATCATTTTGTGAAAGAGAAATTCATTTTTAGTCATATTTGTAGTCATATTTATTCAGAGTTGTGAGTCATTCATAAAAAGGCCTTCCCCACTTTGATATGATAATAGTCTATGGTTTTATCCAAAACTTTTATTATTTCAGTTTTTACATTTAAATATTTGCTACATTTAGAAGTTTTTGTGTTGTACGCAAAATGTTTCAGTATGGTCCAACTTAATTTTTATTTTTTAAAGATGGAGTCTCACTGTATCGCCCAGGCTGGAGTGCAGTGGCGCAATCTTGGTTCACTGCAACCTCCCCCTCCCTCAAGCAGTTCTCCTGCCTCAGCCTTCCTAGTAGCTGGGACTACAGGCATGCACCACCATGCCCAGCTAATTTTTGTACTTTTAGTAGAGACCAGGTTTCACCAGGTTGGCCAACCTGGTGAACTCCTGATCTCAGGTGGTTAGTCCGCCTTGATCCCCCAAAGTGCTGGGATTACAGGCATGAGCCACCATGCCCGGCCCAACTTAATTTTTTTAGTTGCATTCTCTGGCCAGTTTTCCAATATCACTTAATGATTATTTCCTCTCTTCCTTGTAGATTTTAAATGCTACCATTATCAAACATTAGCTCCCCTTATTCTCTGGGTCTATTTCTGGACTTTCTGTTCTATTGATCTTTCAGCCGGAACAGGTGTCCTGTATCACACTTTGTAAATTCCAGTAGCATTGTAATATCTCACAGGGCTAGTTTCTCCAATTTTCTTCTTTTCAGGATTTATCATTGCATATAATAAACTTCAGAATCAGCTTGTCCAGTGTATCCCTCCCACTGCCACCATCTCCCCCTCAAAAAGAAAAACAATTGTGATGTTATTTTTTGTAGGATTAGGTTGCCTTTATAAACCTACTTCTGGGAAAGTAGAAGTGTTAAGGGTGTTAAATCTTTCCTGTTCAAAAGCCTGGCATGGTTTTCTGTTTGGTCAAGTTTTTTTTTGTTTTTTTTTTTTTTTTTTTTTTTTTTGTGGCTTTCAGGCATGTTTTAAGTTTTGTCATTGGGAGTTTTAGACATTTCCTGTTAAATTGACTTAAAATATTTTAACTTTTTGTTCCTTTTGAAAATAAGGCATTTCTTCCATTGTATCTTCTCACTAGTCCTTGGTTTATATGTGATACCTTTTAGTTTCTCTGTATTAATTTTGTACCCAGCTGTTACCTTTTCTGAAATTCTCTTCATGTTGACAGTAGTTTTTCAGTGGATTCCCTTGGATTTCTTCAGGTATACAATCATATCATGTGCAAAGATGATCAGTTTACCTCCTCCCTTTGAATTACTTCTTTCTTTGTCTAGTTTTCTTGTATTAACTAGTACTTGCAGAATGTTGTGGTGATAGTAGACATCCTTCTTTTATTCCTGACTTAAATGGATGGTATCTTGTTTTCTCATTAAGTTTGATGCTGGCTTTGGGATAAAGTAGATATATTTGGTCATTTTAAGGAAGTATCTTTCTATTATTTTACTAAGAATTTAACAAGAATGCATAAATTTTATCAGATGCCTTTTCAACATCTATGAAGATGACTATATATATTTTTCTCTTAATAGCTGTTAATATGAGTTGTATTACCAGTTTTCTCATTATTGAACTGTGCTTACATTCCTTGACAAAATTCTACTTGGTTATGGTATAATATTGCTTTAAGTTGCTACTGGATTGCATTTGCTAATATTTTATTTAGGACCTTTGCATTGGTATTTACAAATGAGAATAGTCTATTTTTCACTCTTCTCTCTCCTTTCTCTTTCTCTGAGTGTGTAGATTTTGTCTTATTTTGCTGTTATTGTTACATTTGCTTTTTTTTTTTTTTTTTCTAAATGTTCCTTGCTTTTGAATAGTTTTATAATAGAATTTTCTGTTCTTTACACAGGGAAGTTCAGGGAATGATCTCCTGTGAAGCTATCTGGGTCTGGGGGGCCTTACTTAGAATTTTATTTTTTTAATGATGATTGATTTGCTTGGATTTCATGTCTCCTTTGGAGTTACTTTGGATAAATTATATTTTCCCAAAAAATAATTCACTTAGTCAAGTTTTCACATTTACTTACATACAGTTGAATAATGTATTATCTTTTAATTACCTCTATTTTTCTAGTATTTTCCTCTTATTTCTTATTTTGGATATTTGTTTTTCTTTTTTGATTAGATTATTTAATAATTTGCTTTGTTTTTTTCCCCCTGAAGAAAGACCTACTGGACTTATTAAGGGGATCAGTTTGGCCAGTTGTTAAAAGTATATCATGGACATTGAAAAGAGCATATTCTCTCTTTCCACGGTGTAGAGTTCTGTGTATGCCAGTTCGTTATACCTTGTTGATATGTAATGTAGGTCTTCTGTATCCTTGCTTCTTTCTGTCTACTGTATTGGTAATGATCTGTGTATTAACATCTCCCACAATGAATGTGTTTCACTCAATTTCTTCTTATATCTATCCCCTGTAGTTTTTGCTTTACAAATGTTGACACCATTTGATCTAGGCATAATAATAGCACATGCCTTTTTTTTTAGAGACAGTCTTGCTCTGTTGCCCAGGTTGGTCTTGAACTCCTGGGCTCAGACAGTCCTCCTGCCTCGGCCTCCCAAAGTGCTAGAATTGCAGATGTGAGCCACCACACCCAGCCTCACAAGCCTTTATTGCAAGTTGCTCTTTTAGAATTGTAAAGTACCCTTTGTCTGTTTAATCCTTCATTCTCTGAATTCAGCATTGTCTGATATGAAGACGACAATTCCTGGCTCATTTCTCTGCATTTGTTTCATATATCTTTGCTTACCATTTCTTCTTTATCCTTTCCAAATCCACCCTCCACCCCTGCCATTTTAGGTGCTTCTCTGTCATAGAACATTAAATTGGATTTTGCCTTTTAATATAATATTAATGTCTGTTTTGGAATAGACATTAATTTAGCCCATTTGTTAATATGACATATGTTTGGCATCAATTCTGTCATTCCTGCTTGGTTTGAGGGAATTAAGTAGCTTTTGAAACATCTTTCTCTCTACAGTCTGTGTTGTTTGTTTTATGTTGTTTGTATGATTTTCTAGTCATCTGGAGTTTTATTTTTGTTCTAATTGTTACCCTTGCAACTTTTTATTGTACTTGAATCTTCATGCTTTAGACATTATTTATTAATTTCCTACTATGAACTGTGCTGAATTAGCATATTTCCTCTTTCCTTCTCTCTTTATTCCCTCTACTACCTGATCTTAGTTAAATACCGTATTCACTGTTTACTTCTGTTTATTTGTATGACATTATTTGATTTATTAATTTTTAGTCAGCACTGTCCAGTAGAGCTCTCTGTGATGATGTGAATGTACTTCTTATCCACTCTGTCCCTTATGATAGCCACTGGCCATAATGTGGGTATTAAGCACTTGAAATGGAAGGATCTGAATTTTAACTATTTATATAAGTTTAAGTTTCAATAGCCGCATATGGCACACAGCTACCATATTGAAAAGTGTAGGCCAGGTGCAGTGGTGTATACCTGTAATCTAGCACTTTGGGAGGCCAAGGCAGGATTGTTTGAGCCCAGGAATTCAAGACTAGCCTGGGCAACATGGCAAAACCTCATCTCTACAAAAAATACAATAATTAGCTGGGTGTGATGGTATACACCTATAGTCCCAGCCATTCAGGAGGCTGAGACCAGAGGATCACTGGAGCCTGGGAGGTAGAGGTTGCAGTGAGCTATGATCACACTACTACACTCCGGCCTGGTTGACAATAAGACCCTGTCTTAAAAAAAAAAAGTATCGAAGTATGGTTTAAATGGTACATTTTAAAATCCCAGCTGTCAACAATGGGGAAGCCTCCGTGTACATTACACTACTTCCTACCTTCTAGCTCTCTTAGTCTCCCAACTAGTGTTAATCAAATTCTACATTGTTGCCGGGTGCGGTGGCTCACGACTGTAATCCCAGCACTTTGAGAGGCTGAGGCAGGCAGATCACCTGAGGTCAGGAGTTTGAGACCAGCCTGGCTAACATGGTGAAACCCCATTTCTACCGCAAATACAAAAAGTTAACTGGGCGTGGTGGCGTGCGCCTGTAATCCCAGCTACTTCAGAGAACCTGGAGGCGGAGGTCGCAGTGAGGCGAGATCGAGCCACTGCTCTCCAGCAGGCAACAAGAGTGAAACTCCAACTCAAAAAAAAATTCTACGTTGTCAGAACTTTTGTTTTTCATTCTCTTCTTTCATTATAACCACATATCTCATTCTTCTTCTCACAATTAAATGGACTTAATCCTCACAATTGGTTCTTTTGACATAGTTTTTCTAGCCATCTCTTGGGTAGCTATAGTTTACTATTTAGTAAATTCCTTAAGAAGGACTTTTATATAGTATTGCTTAGGGTATGTTTGTTGTTGTTGTTTGCACATTTAAAACTGTTTCCGTACATCTGAATGACATACGAGGTAAGTGTACATTCTAGGGTCACACTTTGTTTCCTTGAGCATTGTTGTATCACTCCACGTGCATTTTGAATTGCATTGTGCTGTGGAGAAATATGGTTTCTTTTCCTCTTATAAGTGACTTGATCTTTCTTCCTGACTCCAAAAGGATATTTCCTTTTTTAAATAACACTTTTGTCACAAAGGATTTTCATTGACTGCTCCTAATTCTTTTGCTTTTTAGTGTTTTTGAATTATCACAGTAAATATTTGTTCTGCTTCATGATTTCAGTTTTCTTATTAGGAACTTCACTAGGCACAGATGTGTGTTCATCTTCTGGCTCCCATTTTATCTCTGTCTTTATGGTTCTTTTTTGAATTATTTCTTAAGTTTTCATTTAATTTGTTTGGATTTTCTCATTTCTGCCTGCATACACCCTTAGGCCCTTTTTAATTTCTTTTCTGTGGTGGTTTGTTTTTTTCCTTTCACTTCTTTTGTGAGCTTTCCTATATTTTTATCTCTTCCTTTGGCCTCACCATTTCCTCCCTGAGCTCTTATAGCTCTGTTTTGTGTTCATCCTTTATAGAAGCACCTGCCTCACTGGACTGTAAAACCTCATGGTGAAATGCACATTCACCATTTTCGTCTGCTTGATGGTATGGATTTTTTTCTGGTGAATGATTGTTTTATATATATTCATTCAGTAAACGTTCATTGAGTGCTCACTGTTGCCAATCACTCTGCCCTGGTGGAGTTCATGTTCAGGCGCCGGAGACAGACAGTAAATAAAATAGGGAGGCACTTTTGTCGTATTTTGGAAGGTGGTAAGTGTCACAGAGCACAGTCAGGGATGGGGATACTGAGTGCTAGGTGGGAGTGGTACAGTTATAAATGTGGGCTCAGGGAACTGAGCCCTGCAGGTGTCTTGAGAAGAACAAGCAGGTGGATCGAGGAACATGGGCAGGTGCCTGAGGCTGGAATGTGCAGGCCTCTTAGAGGAATGGCAGGGGGGCCAGAGCAGGGACAGGGGAGCAGAGGGGCCCACATGAGGGCCATCAGATAAGGGGAGGGCAGGTCCCCTTTGTAGGGGGCCACAGGTCCCCGCTGTGGCTCCTACCATGTGTGTGAGATGGCGAGCTGCTTAGAGATCTAAGTAGAAGAGTGACCCGATCTGTCTTTCCTATTCATCTGCCACTTGGATTTTTCTCCTTCTTCACTTCCCCTCCTTCCTCTCCCTTCCCCACTCTCATTTTTTAATCCATTAGATGTCATGTGCTCCTCTGCTGGTTCCTTTTAACCTTTCCTTGCAGGAGATGAATTTATTTCTAGATCAGGCTGGCTGGACTGTTTTAATAGCCGGAGATTTTACGTGTGTTTCTTTCATCTTTGTGTTGCGTGAGCCCATGCGGGAACCAGCTGCAGGGCGTTTGCCCCTTGCACAGGGGCTGGTTGCCTTCACCGCTGCAGAGACGATTGCTTCCCGTGGTGGGGCCGCTGATAGGATGCCTCTCTGGGAGTGGCCTCAGCTGTTGCCAGGTGCACCCTCACTTTCCAGAGGAAGCACATTTGCAGAGCCAGGGGGCCTTGTTTCCGGTTTTCATCACGTGCCTCTCCTTAGTCTTCACTTCTTTTCACAGCTCTTCCACCTATTTTACAGTATTTAGCTATCTCCTTGCTTCACCGAAAATGCAATTTGTAGTTTTGTTTCTTGTTCTTTGGGTGATTTCCAGGAAGCCCAGAGGGGATCACTGACTTGATGCCACCATTTTGAAACCCAGAGTCCGAATTATGGTTTTGGCATTTTATTCCAGAGAACAAATAAGAAAAAGAGTTGCATAGTTTGGTAGTGTCCTTTCACATTTAGAGAATACTAAGTTAGGCTGGGTGTGGTGGCTTACACTTGTAATCCCAGCACTTTGAGAGGCTGAGGCGGGTGGATCACTTGAGGTCAGGAGTTCGAGACCAGCCTGACCAACATTGGTGAAACTCTACTAACAATACAAAAAATTAGCTGGGTGTGGTGGTGCATGCCTGTAGTCCCAGCTACTCAGGAGGCTGAGGCAGGAGAATTGCTTGAACCCAGGAGGCAGAGGTTGCAGTGATCTGAGATTGTACCACTGCACTCCAGCCTGGGGGAGAGAGTGAATGAGAAGAAAAATGAGAATAGCAAGTTAGAAAATGTGGTTGCTTTTACCTCACTTTGAACAGACTTGCCAGTGGTTTCTGCCGTGTGAACCAGCAAAGCTGATAAGAGCAAGGGTGGCCGGTAGCCTTTGGATACTTGTTTCCAGGCTGCTCTCTGGGCTGAGGTTGGAGATGGGCAGCATCAGGCTTCTCCCCAGACTTAGCTTGTCTGGGGCAAGGTCATGGCCTCCTTGAAGCAGGCTGTGAGTTGTCTGGTTCTTGGAGGTATTGCCTCTGACCACCTAAAACAAAGAGGTGGGGGCACAAAGTATATTAAAGAGCTGACTTGAGCCAGAGAGAGGACAGCTGCCCAGAAGACACAGACCCAGTCACCTTGGATATGAACTCCGTTCACCTGTGTTACAAGGAGGTTGTTACGGCAAAGATGGGGACAGGGAGTGCGGTGATACAAAGTTGTCATGAATTCTCATTGGCTTACAGAAATGACATTGATGGGCAATTGGCTCTCCATTGTTAAGCTCTAGGGAGCGGGCTGTAGTCTCGGATGTGGTATGATGGAGGTAATTTATACCTTAGCTCCTGGTGGCAAAACCAGGTAGTTTCAAGAGATGAGCACAACGCAGAGAGGGGGAGGATGGGTCTGCCGTCTCATTTCAGTGTCTCTGGGCTTGATAACTTAAAAGGATTCACAGTCCTCAAATGAAAGCTCTTTACTTTTCCACCTTGAAGATGGGTCCGCTCTTCCTGACACGGGTGGGTCCCAGGGTCTCTGCTGGCTTCTGTGATGAGCACACATACCACACGGGACTGCATCTCTCCCTCTTCCCAGTTGACAACATGACCTTTCCCAGACCAGGCCCCTCCTTGATGATGGGACAAAAGCTACGGCTTTTCTCCCAAACAGTGGCCCATTGCACACGATTTCGGTATATACTTTCTGGGTTTATTGCCAGTCTCTGAATGGGCCCCTCTTTGGAGTCATGGCCCCCAGTTGAAGGCCTCTGCTTGTGATATTGGATGAGGTATTAGTACCATCTGGAACCATAAATCTTATGTCTTCCTGATGAATGTCTAGACAAAAGTCTAAGGGAGAAGTTCTTGGTGAGATCTTGAGGTTTCCTTAATGTCTGTTTTTCCAGTTTATCCTGTCTTTCTCTGCCAGGATGAATCAAGCATGTGTGAACAGATCTTGCCTCTCTGTTACACCCGCTTCTGTTTCTAAATCGCTGGACCTCTTAGCCTCAGGTGGGCTAATTCCCTATCCTTCTTTCATTGGTAGGAGTTGAATAAACCTGTATATTATAAGAATGTCTAATTTATCCATAAATGTTAATTTTGTATTTTCTGTACTACATTGTGTCTCACTGAAAGAATGATGAAAGAATCCCTTGAGTCATGAAATATTTGCTCTGCTTACTTCCGAGGTATATCACTACTTTTTTTCTTCTTACGTTGCAGGAATTAAGGAAGGAAAAGGCTTTACTGATGTCATAGTTAAAACATGCCAATCAGTGAGACCACAGATCTGTTCCTGTGAGATTGACGGAAAATATTATGATCACATAGGAGCAGACCATCCTCAAGTGCTACTACATTGTTTAATTGATTAAGTTCACAAATTACTTTGTCTCATTTATTTGTGGGACATATTCATCAAGTAAAATTTTAAAAATATACTAGTAGATTAAACATTTTTTTTTCTTTTTTTGAGACAGGGTCTTATCCTGTTACCCAGGCTGGAGTGCTGTGGCTCAATCATGGCTCACTGTGGCCTTTACCTCCCAGGCTCAAGTGATCCTCCCGCCCCCGGCCTCCTGAGCACACCACCACGCCTGGCTAATTTTTAACATTTTTTTATTTGTAGAGAAAGAGTCCCACTGTGCTGTGCAGGCTGGTCTCGAACTCCTGGGCTCAAGTGATCCTTCTGCCTTAGTCTCCCAAAGTGCTGGATTACAGGTATGAGCCACCGTACCTGGCCTACATTTTTATAATTAAATTTCCATATGAATTTGGACAACATAAAAAATTAATAGAATGAATGTTAATTAAACTTAGAATTTAAGTTATTTCACAGAAATTTTTATTTAAGTTCACTTAGGAATTTTTTAGGAACATTAAATTAAACTTTACACATTAACATTGAAACAAACACGATCATCTCCATTTTAAGTAGAATTCAAGGAGAACTCATTTTATTCTTAAGATTGCTTAAAATGGAAATGATCATGTTTGTTTTAATTAGGCTTCAAGGCTTTGGGGTGGGGAGTGGAAAACAAAACAAAATACTTAGCACATTTAAGGGATATAGAATATTTCTTGTTTCGAAAATTCAAGTTAAAGTAAGAACTTATTAAAAAGTTTTCAGCGGATGACTAGAAGAAATAAAAGATAAGCAGATTTAAACACCAGTAGGACAGCTGTTTTTTAATGGTTTGATCTGCGGGCCAGTTTTAATTTTTACTGTTTATTTTTGAGTTGGAGTCTCGCCCTGTCCCCCAGGCTGGAGTGCAGTGGCGTGGTCACAGTTCACTGCAGCCTCAACTGCCCAGGCTCAAGCAGTTCTCCCACCTCAACCTCCCAAGTGGCTGGAACCATAGGCGGGTGCCACCACACCCAGCTAATTTTTTTTCATATTATTTGTAGAGATGGAGTCTCACTATGTTACCCAGGCTGGTCCCAAACTCCTGGGCTCAAGCAGCCTGTCTGCCTTGGCCTCTCAAAGTGCTGAGACTGCTGGCCTGAGCCACCGCTCCCGGCCTGACACTTGTTCTGTGTGGATTGTGGATTCAGTCTTTCTGCTCTGCTTGATGCTGTGTCACCCCCTCAGCTTCCTCTTCCACTCAAGCCCCTGTAACAGACTGAAATTATCCAGTTCTGTGGTGACGGGAAGAAACTGCTCTCTAATAACGAATGTAATTACTGTCCATAATCTATTCCTCAGTAATTATCTTCAGATAAAGCATAGATGATCTGTTGTGAAGTCTCTGAATGATGTGTCAACCAAGGGAATCAAGGCGCCGTTGCCTCCCGGCGTCAGCAGGAACTCCAGGGACAAGGCAGTCCTTCGGGAAGGTGGCGTGCTGCTGCCTGGTGGATGGCACTGATAACCTCCAGTCTCGCCCCTAGTAGGCATCTCTGGGCAGAAAGGCCACCAGGCTAACCATTGTGTGAAATTACCCATTTGCAGATGTGCTGTCATTTTAGTCAGCACAACTGAGAAGAGCCTAACGAGCGGGGTTTTATTTTCTTGCATTCCTTTTGAAGGGACTCCATTCATGCCCTGTGTAATATCGCTGGGAACTTACATTTGCCCGGGCCCTTCTCTTTGCACTCTTGAACTCAGACATCGGTCGAGATTCCCCAACCAGGAATGAAGACATGTCTGAAAGGCAGTGACGGGATGAGATCTCTCATCCCCACACTCTGGCGCTCCCCTCAGGGGGTGTCCAGGCTGCCATGTCATTACCAGTGGGCATCTGGCCCCCACCAGGGCTGGGGCCTTCTCCATCCTGGTATCCAGGTGTCTCAGTGAATGTCTAGGTCTTTAAACAAATTGATTGTGAAGGATCAATTTGTTTTGCTAATAAAGTGAATGAAAGAAGCATGCTAATTGGATTGGTGGCTGTCTTTTCTCTCTCCCAGGAAGTGCTCTCTGGCGTGGTGGTCATATCGAGTAAGGATTCAGTCCAACACCAGGGAGTGTCTTTGACCATGGAAGGAACTGTAAACCTCCAGCTCAGTGCCAAAAGTGTGGGGGTGTTTGAAGCTTTTTATAATTCTGTTAAGGTAAGAATGCTTAGATTGCAAGTTTTTAGTTCAATATTGAAATGTTGGATTGGCTGCAGTGGCTCAGGGCCAGGCACAGTGGCTCAGGCCTGTAATACCAGTAATTTGGGAGGCCAAGGTGGGAGGATTGCTTGAGCCCAGGAGTTTGAGAGTAGCCTGGGCAACATAGCAAGACCCCATCTCTCTAAAAACTTTAAAAATTAGCTGGGTATGGCAGTGTGTGCCTGTAGTCCCAGCTACTCTGGAGGCTGAGGCAGGAGGGTCCCTTGAGCCCAGGAGTTCAAGGCTGCAGTGAACTATGATCATAGCACTGCACACCAGCCTCAGCAACAGAGCAAGACACCATGTCTCTTAAACAAAAATAAATGTTTATGGTGGTTTTCACTTGCTGTGTGCCTTTATTGTTATCTGCTGTTATTTTGCAAGGGATGGAGGTACCTCTGATATTTACTAACCAACCTGCGAAATTGGAGATACTTTGTTTCTGAGTATATCCTGTTATTGAAAGTCTGCTTATACTAATTCCCATTTGATAAATAGGATTAGGAGAACTATAAATGTATTAATTTCAGCCATTAAAAAGAACACTGCTCAGCTCTGTGGCTCACACCTGTAATCCCAGCACTTTGGGAGGCGGAGGCAGGCAGATCACCTGAGGTCAGGAGTTTGAGACCAGACTGGCTAGCATGGTGAAACCCCATTTCTACCAAAATTACAAAAAATTAGCTGGGTATGGTGGTGTGTGCCTGTAATCCCAGCTACTTGGGAGGCTGAGGCAGGAGAACCGCTTGAACCCGGGAGGCAGAGGTTGAAGTGAGCTGAGATCGCGCCATTGCACTCTAGCTTGGGCAACAAGAGTGAAACTCAGTCTCAAAAAAAAAAAAAAAAAAAAAACCACACACACACACACAGCTCTTCTGAGAAGTTGTGCCCGTGGCTTATGTTACCTGCCTTCCAAAATCAAAACTGTTACTCTATTAGCTATGTATATGCTGCTATTGATTTGAGACTAAGGTAAGGTGAAAACAGAGTAAGTAACTGTTCTTTTGTCATTTAGGGTAGAGTTATGTGTTCCACAATGTAAACTCCTTCTCTGTTCTTATAATTTCCTTTTCCTGAAGGACATTTTAACTCTTTAAGTTTTATGGGAAAAGAGTTAAGGGAAGAAAGATGCATTCACAGTGTTCTGATTTAGGGGCTTCCTATGTTTTCTACAATTTTATTTTAATCCATTAGTTCTTAGAGATTTACTTCCTAAGTCATGGATCTTCTCAGAGCCACTGATGTTAAGCTGTAAGTCTTAAAAAGCGTGACTACATACTTCAAAGGCAGGTTCCAAATGTTAGTACCCTCCTGCTCCTCCTTGGGGGCGCAGCTGAGGAGCTCTGTGCAGGCCATGGGTCTGGAGGAAGGCCTGCTCTCCCCAAGCAGCTGCAGCAGGAAGGCTTCGAGGAAGCTGGTGGGCCATCAGGAGCAGAGGCAGTGCTGCCCCAAAGGGCACGGGCTGGGTGAGGAGAGCCGTGGGTTCACACGTCAGCCCTGTTAGCCAGGCAGCCTCACTGTGCTGGATCTGCTTCTTGATTCTGAAGATTGGGGTTGTTAAAACAGTTAAATGAGATACTTGGGGAGGAGAAAGGACATATCACTTCAGTTCCCATGTGGAT
This sequence comes from Sapajus apella, assembly GCF_009761245.1. Lineage (NCBI taxonomy): Eukaryota > Metazoa > Chordata > Mammalia > Primates > Cebidae > Sapajus > Sapajus apella. The sequence continues at coordinate 8,769,704 of NW_022436948.1, forward strand.
CAAGCACCTATGTGCCTCATGTTGTAAATCAACCATTACTGTACCAGAGTCTTAAAAAACAGAGCCAAGTCACTGTTCATCTCTAGACCCAGCATGGAGCTGCCCACGACTGCAGGATGGTAGCCTCCAGGGCCTCAGGGTGCTGTGTCTTTCAGAAGGTTATTAATAGACACTGTGATTGGAAAGGACATCTCCAAGTACCTACTGATGGACTGAATTGATTTTTGTTTACAGCCTATCCAGATTATCAACAGCACCATAGAAATGGTGAAGCCAGGGAAATTCCCCAGCGGCAAAACAGAAATCCCTTTTGAATTTCCTCTGCACGTGAAGGGTAACAAAGTTCTGTATGAGACTTATCATGGCGTGTTTGTCAACATTCAGGTGAGACCTTCCTAGTCCCATGCGACTGACTTCACAGGTTTTCTTCTGAAAAACGGTGTGATCTTTCACTCAGCGTTAATAGATGGGCCCAAGAATTTAATACTGTATTTATTGCTGGGACCTCTGATGTGTTAATTTCTCATTTTTCCCTGATAAATACATTGTATATATGGCCGTTATTTTTGATGGGAGCCTTAGAGCACTTGTGCTCTAACTTCCTTTTCCTGTTTCTCTTGGGCTCTTTTCAGGCCACACTGACACTATAAAGGGATGCTTTTATTGTCTGGTAACAGATATGCCCTAACTTCTTTGTGGCACTAGCATTCACTTGTCCATTTTATACTTACAAGTATCTCTTTGTTTAACACCCAAAGGCTACTACTTTGACATAGGCTGGTATTCTTTATTGAACAAACCTTGTCAATGAGGGGAAGTGGATTCACGACTTCCTGTCCACCTCTGCAGTTAAGGACGTCTTTCACAGTCTGCTATTGTTGTTTCAGGAGCAGTTCGGAGTCCACGCAGGGTGAGAGAGCCTTTCCTTTATTCAGCAGAAAGAAAGATACTTTTGTGATAGCAGCCTCGCAGCACTTCCCTTGCTGGATGAGACAAAACTCTTCAGTCTTATATGCAAGAGGGATGAAAGTAAAGAATTTTTTTGATTTATTAAGTTTTCATCAATAATTTAGCCTTAGTAGATACATTCTCCTGGTAAAACTATTAGGACCTTTAAAATAAAAGTCCCGAACCCCTGTGAGTGTTTAATCAAAGATTCATCTGTATGTGCGTTTTATGAATTGTCTAAGAGATCTGTCAAGAAGAAACACATGTAGTATGATGTCCATCTTTCCACGAAGAAAAAAAGTGTTTTCAGTCCTTTATTGTTAGCACAGCTTTTTCAGTCACCAAAGGCTTTGGATAACCCCAAGGAAGCCATAATGATGACTGATTAGTACCTGGATTCAGAGGGAGCTGCTTAGGTAGCCATACAAATACCAATTGCTGGTGTATGGGCAGGGGTCTTCTGATCAGCTTTCTAGGTTGGGACTGTTTCCCCCATGGAACCTTCCAGAGATGGACAGGAAGACATGAATCCACTTCCCCTCATTGACAAGGTTTGTTCAATAAAGAATACCAGCCTATGTCAAATGCCTTTTTGGTAATACTGAAGATACCTTAAACATTTCATTTTGAAAGTTATTTTTATTATTTATACAGATTGAGTATCTTGCTTTATCCACATGGTAGTTCTTAAATACGTTTTATTTAAAAATATAAGAATATGTTCATTAGAAACTGGCATCAGATCACATTTTCAGTAATCATATTTGTTAACTCCTGTGTTAATCAAGACTTATGAAAAGAAGATGAATTTGTTTAAAATCGAATTGGAAACCCCATTCTTTTTCACGTGTTGCCAAGACAGATGTTCAGATATACATAGAAAACGTGGGTGTTGGCCAAGCACAGTGGCTTATGCTTGTAATCCCAGCACTTCAGGAGGCCACAGCAGGAGGATTGCTTGAGCCCAGAACTTCAAGACCAGCCTGGGCAACAAAGCAAGATCTCATCTCTACAAAACAAAACAAAAAGAAACGTGTATGCTTGCATTCCTGCAGAGCTGTATGTAAATTGGAGGTTACTTAAAATATAGTAGGAGAGTTAACAGATGGTCATTTCTTTAGTAAAGTGAACAGTTGCCCCTACCTTCATCTTTTAGTCTTTAGATTTTACCATTTGAGGGTTAACCTCAGAATACTCTATTTGGAATTCAGTACCTCCCCAGATATCTCACAGGTTTCTAACAGTGAAGAGATTTCTTAATTTAACCTCTGATTTCTATGAGCTTATTGCACTTTATCATTTAGCATTTATTAGCATTTTGCCATCTTTGTTAATCTGTATTTTGTTCTAATTAATTTTAAAGTTAGTTTCAGAGTCTTTATACTTCATCTCAAAATACCTCATTGCGCATCTCCAAAAACAAGGGACGTGTGTCTATATAATTATAGTTAACATTTGCACACGTATCAGAATTTACAAAAATTCTCAAGTAGCGTGTAAGTCTTGATTCATATTGAAATTTGTCATTGCTTCTTTAGAGAAAATAAACTTAAGAGAAACTAAGATTATGTTTTTTTAAAAAATCTGTCTTCATCGATTCATTAATTCATGCCATTATTTGGCAGGTCTTTTTCTTAGAGTTTGATAGTAGAGTGAGTGCCTCCCAGAGAGGGCAGTGATGTCCTATGATCACACAGGCCAGCCTCAGCCCGGGGGTCCAGGCCAGCACTCATTGGCCCCACTGTTTACTACACTCAGTCTAAAGGTTAACATAGGCACATTTCTTTGGATAGAAAGTTTTGTTGTTAAACTCTAATATCATCTTTCTTAAGTTATATGTATGCCAAGAAATTTTTCATTTATAAATTGAATTGTGTTATAAGTAACAATGTAAAATGGTAGAAATAATAAAACAGAACAAAGTATTTAAAATATAGACATGCTGGGTGCAGTGGCATGCACATGTAAACCCAGCCACTTGGGAGGCTGAGGTAGGAGTATCACTTGAGCCAAGGACTGCAAGTCTAGCCTGGGCAACATAGCAAGACCTCAAAAAAAAAAAAGAATATATATATATATATTTTTTTTTTTGCCAGTATTAGCTGGGTGTGGTGGCCCATGTCTGTAATCCCAGCACTTTCAGAGGCTGAGGTGGGCGGATCAGAGGTCAGGAGTTCAAGGGCAGCCTGGCCAACATAGTGAAACTCTGCCTTTACTAAAAATACAAAAATTAGCCAGGCGTGGTGGTGGGCACCTGTAATCCCAACTGCTTTGGGAGGCTGGGGCTGGAGAATTGCTTGAACCTGGGAGGCAGAGGTTGCAGTGAGCCGAGATCACACCATTGCACTCCAACCTGGGCAACAGAGAGTCTCTTTCTATCTCTCTCTCTCTCTCTCTCTCTGTCTCTCTCTCTCGTGTGTGTGTGTGTGTGTGTGTGTGTGTGTGTGTGTGTGTGTGTGTGTGTGTGTGAGAGAGAGAGAGAGAGAGAGAGAGAGAGAGAGATTACCAGTACAGAGG
>NW_022436948.1:8773268-8796886 GCF_009761245.1 Sapajus apella
GAGAGAGAGAGAGAGAGAGAGAGAGAGAGAGATTACCAGTACAGAGGCTTGGTTTGCTTGTTACTTTTTAGATGAAGGGCTTGACATTCTTCTTTTCAGTCGTGCTGCGTTCATTTTTGTCCTTGTTATTAGATACTTCATACAATCATCAGTCTTCCTTAGTTGTCCTTTGTGCAACTACTTCTTTTTACAAGAATTTAAATTGTAGCAAGTTTTATTGGGTTTGTTCTACTCTTGTAGCTGTGCTGGCAAGAGTTTGTACTGTAACATAAAATATGTCTGCTGAAATTGTGTATTCGGAACTTACGGAGATCCTAGTCATCCCTTTTCAAAGTTAAAAATTCGTTTTACAGGAGCCTACTTCAAAACTATGAACAGGGCCAGGTACAGTGGCTTGCACCTGTAATCCCAGCATTTTGAGAGGCCGAGGCAGGCAGATCACCTGAGGTCAGGAGTTCAAAACCAGCCTGGCCAGCATGGCAAAATCCCATCTCTACTAAAAATGCAAAAATTAGGCTGGGTGCAGTGGTTCACACCTGTCATCCCAGCCTCAGGAGGCTGAGGTGGGTGGATCGATCATCTAAGGTCAGGAGTTTGAGACCAGCCTGACCAACAGAGTGAAACCCCATCTCTATTAAAATACATAAATTAGCTGGGCATGGTGGAGGGTGCCTGTAATCTCAGCTACTTTGGAGGCTGAGGCAGGAGAATCACTTGAACCCAGGAGGCAGAGGTTGCAGTGAGCCGAGAGCACGCCACTGCACTCCAGCCTGGGCAACAAGACTGAAACTCCATTAAAAAAAAAAATTAGTTGGACTTGGTAGCACACCCCTGTAATCCCAGCTGTTTGGGAGGCTGAGGCAGGAGAATGGCATGAACACAGGAGGTGGAGGTTGCAGTGAACTGAGATTATACCACTGCACTCCAGCCTGGGCAACAGAGTGAGACTCTGTCTCAAAAAACAAAAAGAGAATATATATGTTGTATATATATTATATATAAAGATCCTTGCAGACAAGGGATGATTCTTTCAAACAATGTTTCACTCTCCAAGTAGTACCTTAAATATATAGTAACTTCTTTTTTCATGTGGACAGGTTGTTCATAAGAATACAGCTTCTTGTAAGATTCAATTATGCATATAGTCCCAGTTATGAAAATTATTTTTGACATAATTCTAAAGTTTTTCCTGGATGATTAAAATAATAGCTAACTTTATTAAATGTGGATTATGTGATTTTTTTTTTTTTAAAGACTGGCATTACAACAGTGATCATGCTGTAGAATTACGTTTCTACACAGTCTCCCAGCTCACAGACAGGGATTAGAAGCAATAGTCCCTGTTCAAAGCCTGCTTTAAGCTCAATACCAGCTCTGCAGTGGGGCTCCCCTGGGGGGACTAGGGTCCACCTTGTAGCAGGCACCATGGTAGCCACCAGCTCAGAAAAATAACCTCGGGACAGCAGAGAAATGGAACGTGGCTTTGCCACTTAAAAGAGGAAGTGCAAGTGTGACGCTACATTTTTTTCCAAGTCACTTTTTCTTTGAGATGCAGGCTTCATCTGTGCATTGGCAGATGGGGAGAGGCCTTAGAGATGTTTTGATAAGTAAGATTAGCCATGAGTTGACCCTTGTAGAAGTTGGTTGATGGATGTGTGAGCACTGCATATTACTTCAGTAAACTAGAAGCTCCCTGAGGACCGGGTGTGACCTTGAGCTTGGTTCTTGTGGCCAGGGCAGTGCTCTGCACTCAGAGCAGGTGCTCAGCAAGGTTGGGTCATGACATGCTGGGTGCTGTCCTAGGGTTGCAGTCCTCACTGCACGTACTTTCTGATCCCGCTTACAAAGTAGCTGCTGCTTCACCAGGCGCTGCTGTCTGCCAGCCCTGTACTAAGTGCTTGTCACACATTGTCTTACTGGAGTCTCGATGCAGGTGGATGTTAGTAGCCCCATTCTACAGATGGGAAACAGAAGCTCAGAGAAGTCGTGTTATCTGTCTGGGCTCGCACAGTAAGGCGGACAACGGGATCTGGCCTGCCCTTTGCTCCTGAGCACGCTGCCCTTTCTGTCCCACCAGCCTGCTCCCTGCTTCAGGCAGAACCATGCACCTGTCTACCAGTGGGTGCAGCTGCAGGACGGCTGTGCAAATAGATTGAAGAATAACCGTAAAGTGGTTCTTTCTTAAAAATAGAAATGCCTTTAATTTGAACATTAACTCTCCTATTATATATTATATTATGTATGCTAATTTCCTATATACACTGATTGTAAAATATTTCCCTAAAATATGTTGACTGACTTGTCTCTTTGAATATAATTCCAAGATGAAAGCAAATTCCACTAAGATGACCTTTTTTTCTCCAACTCTCCCCTTTAGTATACACTGCGCTGTGACATGAGGCGGTCTCTGTTGGCCAAGGACTTGACAAAGACCTGTGAATTTATCGTTCACTCCGCTGTAAGCTTCACTTGGGGATCTGGTGCTTAATAATAGGAATCTCCCATGGGGTCTGAGATTTTACCCTATCTACAAGCTAATAATTTAGCCTTTTATTGTTCCCTGGGTGCTGGCAGAAGACACGAGACTCCTGGGTCAGAGATTGCCAGTGGCATGGGCATCACGTGTGCATCATTGTCCTTGGCCCAGAGTCCCCCAGCTGGGGCCGCGGGCCAGAGGGAGTCCATATCAGCACGTCGGGCATGGCCCTTCTTCCCCTTGACTCTCTGGGTGGTAGAGTGGCCTTTTGCATCCCAGCCCCTGGATAAAAGATGCCAGGCAGGCTCTTATGAAGCTCAGCTATATCGGTGGATTCTGAAATTATGTGTAATGGAGGTGATCACTGTGACTGCTGTTTTGGTGACATTTATAGCTATGTTATAGGTATGATTCTTCAGGTAGACAGCTCTATAGCTCAGAGCCTAACAGCAACCTGACCCCTGGGTTTGATGCTCAGCCTCTCAGCTCTACCACTGAGCTGAACAAGTCACTGAGCTCTCTGCCCCACTTTCCTCATCTGTGAAGTGGGACCATCTGGGAGGTGTGAGGAGCCCCTCGGAGGTCACTGTGCTGAGAGGTTTCAAATGAGTACCTCTCAATAACAGTGCTGTTTCTTAGGTCTGATTTTTAAATTCTTAATCCGCAAGGCACGTTGGAGATTAAGACATGTCTCCCCTCATTTTACAGATGAGGAAACTGAGTTTCAGTGAGATGGGGAACTTGGCAGAACCGTGTTTGGGACCCAGGCCACCTCCTCTTTGTCCCCCGTCCTGCCTGCTTGGCCCGGCTGCCGTCTGTTTATTTTTGAAGGGGAAAAGCTGTTTGACCTGCAGCACTCTTGGCCTGCACCGACTGACTTCAGTTTAACCTCTCATTTTAGCCTCAGAAGGGAAAGTTGACTCCCAGTCCTGTAGACTTCACGATTACACCTGAAACCTTACAGAACGTCAAAGAGGTAAGATGTTCTGCCCACTCAAATGCTGTGGGTATCTTCCCAGCAGCCAGTCCCCACGGACTAGCTATTGCCCGGGTAGTTTTGTTTGGAAATCACATCATCAGCCAGCAGAGATTCCTGATTGTTTGTACCCAATTTACTCAGTATTTTCCATTTGATTTCCTTTTTAAGCTCAGTAAAGCAGCTTAGAAGAGTGCTTTTGAAAAGTTCTGCAGGGAGAGTATGTCTATTAATTGCACTGTTTTCCTTCAGTTTTACTGCATCGTGGGCCCCCGAGACCCCCTGCTGCCCATGACACAGCCATGTCCCTTTATTTCTCTTGGTTAGCCAGGGCCTGAGCCTGGCCCCCTGGCCTCTTGTCATCCTCCATGGATGTTTAGTTTGCCGTTTCTCCCCGCAGCATTCCCACCTGGCAGAGGCCAGGCAGCATGTGCTTTTTAAAGATTTCACAGCGCCCTCCGTGGTGGACGCCTCACGGCTGGGACAGGTACAGTGAGGACACAGGCCCCTGGGCAGTGCCAGCCCAGCCCTCCCACCTCCTGTGTCAGGACAGGGCTGTCTGGCTCTCAGTGGAGCCTCAGCTGCCCACATGCGCTTTACTGGCAGAGTGGTTAACTTGGCCTCATCCAGAACTCTGCCTGGCCACAGCCTCCCTGATCTTGCCCTCTCATCACCGCCATGCATTTCCCCAGACTTTTTTTTTAATGGTATGTGTCTCAAAGAAAGCAGTGAGTTCCTCTAGTTCTTCCTGGATGTAACTTTTCTTCCTTCCTCTTAATTCTTCATTCTGCTGTCTGGACCACACTCACTAGGATCAAGTTAAGGATGAGCTGGGAGGACTGGGCCCTGGGAGGTCATTGGCCTCCTCCCTCAGAGGCTGGATGTGTGTCATGGGGAGCCTTGCAGACAGGTGAGGGAGGAAAGGCCACTCCCCTGTCCGTCCGGGCTCTGAGGGCACACGACCCCAGTGGGCCACTTAGACTCCTCTCTCCCACCTCTGTCGCCTAGCTGTGGAAGTGCTGACTCCGCAGTAATGCGCTTCATTTCTAGGCGCCGTTTCTTCCTCCGGCTGCTGCTCCCATTGCAGATGCAGCGGCCTTTCATCTCCGTTTCCTGTAATGATTCTGTTTCTCAGGGGTTGGTTCTGTTTGTCGAGTGCATGTGTCTTTTTCTTGCTTTTGTTTTCCTTAAATGTGTATTGATCCTTGGTTGTCAGTTTACATTTATGAATGAGGATCTAGTGCGTGTGGTGGTGTTGAAGAGGCTGTGTCCTTAGCCCACATGAGAACCTGTTCTCCTGGTCCTCAACACACACTGAGCAGAGGCGCTCTACCCTGGGGATAGCATGTGGCAGGGGTGTTTGTAGGCAGCTTGTTTCCTGAGTCCAGACGCTTGCTGTCTGCACTGTGGCCATGAATGGTATGGGACCCTTGTCCCACCTTGCCCTGAGTCTGCTTTTCCAGGTGGGAGATCCCTTTGCAGGAAGCTGTGGTACCAGCTTGTGGCAGCTTCCCCGCCTGGTGAGCTCGCCCGTGATACCCGCCTACAGCCCTTCGAAGGCCCCCGTCTGACGGCAGACTGACCACATGCCCCGAGAGCACACCCACTCTCACTGCTTCCCCTGCCACCTGGAGGACGGGTGCCCTGAACTCCTGGGAGCCATGTCGTCTGTCTACTTTCTATCTGACAGAAATGTCTCATGGGGCTGCTCCCCACAGGGTGCTCCTTGTGGCTTTTCTAGGTGTAGGTTTAGTTACAAATGTAAGGAACTTTTCTTTTGACAGAACCATTCATGTTTATTGTTGGAAAATAAGAAAATAACACATAAAGCAAATAAAATAAAATTATGTATTCACAAATGCCACTGGTAGTTTTTTGTTTTGCTTTTTAAGTAGAAAAGAGATTTATTGGAAGGCTATAAGATAGCTTTACAGGAAGGCTGGAGCTCAGACTGAAAATAGTGGAGGCTTATTTTATTTGTATATGTTAATATCATGTCAGTGGGAGGAGTGGGAAAATGAATGTTTAGTCAGTATCTTGCGCTGTATGTTGAAAGCTTTCCTTTTTCATCAGTCGCCTAAAAGAATTTTAATGTGAACTGCTACGCTTTTTATTTTTCTACACAAATAGCTTCTCTTAGTTATTTTTAAAACCCTGGCTTGGCCAGGGACAGTAGCTGATGCCTGTAATCCCAGCACTTTGGGAGGATCACTTAAGGTCAAGAGTTCAAGACCAGCGTGGGCAACATAGTGAGACCCTGCCTCTACAAAAGAAAAATGTAAAAATTAGCTGGGTATGGTGGCATGCAATTGTAGTCCCAGCTACTGGGAAGGCTTAGCCAGGAGGATTGCCTGAGCCCAGGAGGTGAGGCTGTGGTGAGCCATGTACTCCACCCTCGGCAACAGAGCAAGACCCTGTCTTTAAAAATGTGTCTACTTAAAAAAACAAAAGCAAAACCAAAGAACCTCCATCTTGAATGCAGACTTTTTCTGAGGTCTGTACCTTTGGGGGCTGCTGGGTCCAGAGCTGTACTGCCCAGTCAGGTGGCCACCAGCCACATGTGACCATTGACCCTGGACACGACTGGGCCACGTAGATGAGCTGGAAGTGTAAATACTGACCAGATTTCAAAGACTCAGGATGAAAAGGAGAATGTCAAACATCATTCATATTTTTGATATTGATTACATGTGGAAGTGATAATACTTCTGATATATTGGTTAATTTTACCTTCTTTTTAATGTGGCTACTAGAAAATTCCAAATTATTATGTGTCTTCCACTTGCAGCTTGCATTACGTTTGTTGGACAGTAGTATGCCAATCACTGATCCTTTCAGTAACTGGCATCTAGCCAGAGGTACAGACCCCTGGAAAAACTGTAGCTCTCTAGACCCAGCCCATCCAACCCACTGCCCATAGGCCAGGATGGCTTTGAATGTGACTCAACACAAATTCATAAACCTTAAAACAGGATGTGATTTTGTTTTTGTGATTTTGTTTTTAACTCCCCAGCTATCAGTAGTGTTAATATATTTTATGTGTGGCCCAAAACAATTATTCTTCTTCCAAAGTGGCCCAAGGCGCCAAAAGATTGGGCAGCCCTTCTACAGACCATCGTCAGTCCTTCCTGGCCAGTGTCCCATCTACAGAGTCAAGGCTTATAAGCTTCTCATCAAGCGTCAAAGAAAATCGTTTTCTTTAAATTTCTGTGAAATAAAATAAATGTCTTGGCTTTAAAAAATTGCACAATTGAGAACATCTTTGAATTTTTTTTTTTAAGAGGAAGTATCTCATCATCTTATTCTTGTCACCCAGGCTGGAGTGCAGTCGTGCAACCATTGTTCACGGGAGCCTCAAGCTCCTGGGCTCAAGCAATCCACCTGCCTCTGTCTCCCAAGTAACTGAGACTACAGGTGTGCACCAGCCTGCCCAGCTAATTTTTAAAACATTTTTTAGAGATGGGCTTTTGCCGTGTTATGCAGGCTGGTCTTGAACTTCTGGTCAAGTGATCCTACTGCTTTTGCCTCCCAAAGCGCTGGGATTACAGGCATGAGCCACTGCGCCTGGCCATTTGGTTTCTTTTTTAACTGTGTGTGTGTCAGGTTGTGCTTGAACACCATGGCGACTCCCTCAGACTTTCTTGTGTCTTATTTCTTGGTAAGAAGGAGCTTTCTAGATCTGAGTCTAGGAAATTGGGATGGTTCTGTGAGTCATTCTCAGTCCAAGGAGTGTCAGGTGCCGTATGTAGAGGGTTGTTGAATAGTTCAGCCTGTTAATGTCCACAATGTTAGTATTCTTGCTCCTTCTCATTTTGCGAGACGGTCCCAGTGGACCATGTAACCACCACCCAGCTTTGTTTCCAGTTTTTATTCACACCAAAGTAACTACAGAGTGCCTTCCCTACTTTCTTCCATTCCAATGTATTTGTTTTTATTTTGTTTTAGAGAGCTTTACTTCCCAAATTTCTCATTCGAGGACATCTCAACTCAACAAACTGCGTCATCACACAGCCGCTAACAGGAGACCTGGTGGTGGAGAGCTCGGAGGCCGCCATCAGAAGCGTGGAGCTGCAGCTGGTGCGCGTGGAGACATGCGGTGAGGCCGTGCCCCCAGGCCCCGCACTTGCCTGTCACCCTTGACTGCCACCCTTGAGTTCTGTGGTTAAGAGATGCTGGGGGGCTGGGCACAGTGGTGCACCCCTGTGATCCCAGCTACTTGGGAGGCCGAGGTGGGAGGATCGTTTGAGGCTGCAGTGAGCTGAGATCTCACCATTGCACTCCAGCTGGGGCAACAGAGCAGATCATCACCCTGACTCTAAAAAAAAAAAAGGAGGATGTCGGGGGAAGCAAAAGTAAGAGCGTGGCTGTGCATGGCAGTAGCCGCATGTTCGAGGACAGTGAGGGAACCCTGGAGGATCCTTGGAACAGACTAGGGGGTGGTGCTGACTAGGAGTGCTGATGAGGCCCCCGCCACCCTGCTGTCCCCGACTGCATGACGTGGCCTCCCTTCCCCAGGGTGTGCAGAAGGCTACGCCCGCGATGCCACGGAGATTCAGAACATTCAGATCGCCGACGGGGACGTGTGCAGGGGCCTCTCTGTTCCCATCTACATGGTCTTCCCCAGGCTGTTCACCTGCCCTACGCTGGAGACCACCAACTTCAAAGTGGGTAAGTGGCACTCCCCCCCAGCCCTCCTGGGCCCATGGGAAGGGCCGCTCAGTGCCAGGGCCTGCTGTGGGTCACATAGCTCAGAGCCTGCCACCCTTCGGTCCCTCAGCACCAGGGCCTTCTGTGGGCGACAAAGCTGAGAGTCGGCCTCCCTTTGGCCACTCAGCAAAACCTCGTTAGGGAGCTGCCGTGCCGCACAGGGACACACACAGGCAGTCCTGGTGCTCGTGGAACTTCCCGCGTCACGCGGGGAAACAGACGCACATCAGTGTAGACAAGGGCAGTGACGCCGAGCTCCATGAAGAAAACTCAACGCATGTGAGCACCACGTGAGCAGGGGTGGCGTGGATGCTGGCAGGGTGGCTCTGAGTGAAGGTCCAGGACTGCGCAAACCCCAGAGTGAGCGTTCAGCAGCAGGAAGGCCTGGAGCCCCGCGGCCTAGGCTGCCTCTAGTGAGTGTCCATGAAGCTGTGTGTCATATTTTAACCACGGGATCTGAATTCGGTCACAGACACCCTTTTATATCCTGCCTCTTTCCCCTTAACATCGTATCATGAACATTTTCATGTTCTCAACTCTTCCTGTAAATATTTTAATGTCCATCCATCTTAATAAGAATCATGTGAACTGGGAGATCACCCCACACTACGAGGAGGCAGAGCAGAGACCTGGTAGGAAGTTACTGGGCCTTCTCAGTAGGACGGGACAGTGATTCAGAAAGGCTCAGGGCGTCTAGGCTGGAAGTCAGGAGTGAGCACTGCATCACATTAGGAGCAGCACCTCCGTGTGTTCTTCTCCAGCTCTTTGTGCAAGTTACCTCAGATGCGTGGTCAGACCCGAGGCTGGCTCACTCGGGCTGTAAGCAGCACCTGGGTAGCGTGGCAGCTCAGAGGCAGCTGCTTTCCTGCTGAAAAGGAGAGCCCGTGCCAGCTCCCTCTCCTGCCTACTGGGCATCCCTCTCTGTCCACTCCAGCCACACCCACTACCCTTCCGGGGGACACGGCAAGAGGGGTGGAGAATCCTTTGAAGGGAGTGGTGGCAGGAAGGGCCCAGAGGGCTCTAATGTAGTGACAATAAAGTGAGGAAGGACAAGGGGGCACTGTTGGTGGCTGACTCTTCTCGTGGCTGATGTTGGGGCGGAGGTGGATACCCCACACGGGGATGTTGTCCTGTGGCCCCCAGCCACAGGTTGGGCACCGACTCCAAGGCCCTTCCACAGCTGAGCTGCCACAGTGTGGGGCTTGGCACAGGGCCCTCTGCCCACATGACGTCCTCCCCACCCCTCGTCACACTGGGGAAGGACATGGTGCTTATTTGTCTTCAGGCGCTTCCTCTCCACACACACCCCTTTTGTTTTGATCAACAAGGCTCAGCCATAGCAGCTGAAGAGTCAGTGGAGAAGGAATCCTGTTTACTGAAAGGTGATGGATGAATAGTATCCAATGAAGCAACAATAAATTGCTGCTTTTTTTTTTTTTCCCTCAAATTGAAGTCTCACTTTGTCACCATGCTGGAGTACAGGGACATGATCTCGGCTCACTGCAACCTCTGCCTCCCAGGTTCAAGCGAATTCTCTTGCCTTAGCTTCCTGAGTAGCTGGGACAACAGGCATGCACCCAACTAATTTTTGTATTTTCAGTAGAGACGGAGTTTCACCATGTTGGTCAGGATGGTCTTGATCTCTTGACCTCATGATCCGCCTGCCTCAGTCTCCCAAAGCGCTGGGGTTACAGGTGTGAGCCACCATGCCCGGCCAAAACTGCTGCTTCTGAAGATTGTTTCTCTCCTGGGGGTTAGGGACATGGGCCCAGACAGCTACGGGCTGGTTCACGGTCTGCTATATCATTAAGAACTGTAGGAAATGTAAAAATAAGGCAAAGGAATACAAATGACTTGAAAGCGTTCTAGTAGGTTCTCTCTAGGAAAGCAAAGGGACAGGGAAAGTGGAGTTGAGGAAGGCTGATCACTCACGTTCCAAGATGAGAGGACAAAACCTCACTTAGAGAAAGCTGACAGAGGTAGTCAGACATCAGAAGGGTCATCTCCACTGGTTTAGCCGAAAGCTTGGGTGGCGCTGAGGGGACAGCAATGAAACCCCCCCGGGCCGGCACTCCCTCTCCATTAGAACTTACTGCGACTGCCTTGGCGGCGGCATGGGATCTCACTGCTCGGTATCAGCATAAACCCACTGTCTCTTTTCTCAGAATTTGAGGTTAACATCGTGGTGCATCTTCACCCTGACCACCTCATCACGGAGAACTTCCCGCTGAAGCTCTGCAGGACATAGCCCAGAGGGAGGGAGGCAGGGAAAACGGAGCGGCACCTGGAAATCCAGCTTTATCCCAATCCTAAGGGAGCTCCAGCGAGCAGCATAGACTTGTGTTTGTGATTATTCCGTGTCTGAAACGAAGGGGACCCGCAAGTTAACTTCTTTGAGGCTTCTGCTTCCAACAGGCGCCTCTAATCAGACCTTTTCTTTGAAATGCAACAAGATTTCTTAATGCTATTTGCAAGACCATTTCACAGAAAACACTGACTGTGGCTCCTGCGTTAACTGTTCCTTTTTAGGTACAGTGAAACAACTGTGACAACAGTTTGAGCTTTGCTGGAAAGTGGGATCATGGGGACAAATGGAAATCTCTCTCCAAGTTGCCAACGTATGTGGCTGGGACTCCCCACAGCAAAGGGTCTGTGGCCCGTTGACATCCAGGACGGCTGCAAGCACACTCGACGGGTGGGAAGTTTGTAGATACTCTCCGAGGTCGGGGGCACAGGGCAGAGTGCTAGCCACTGGAAATGTGTGACTCCCCTCCACCCCCACTCTATTCTGTAGTTACTTTTATAACATTTTCATTATAACTTTAAAATTTGCAGGCAACCGGAAAAGAGTTTTCCTTGCTCTCATGGGGGTATTTGGCTGGTGCTGAAGTGTTTCTGAAGTCTCAAGAACTGGCACAAAATCTCATGCTGCCGTTTCCCTGAACATATAAAGAGAGACAGGGTTTTCCCTTTGTCGCCCAGGCTAAACACAGTGGTGAGATCACAGCTCACTGCAGCCTCGACTTCCCTGGCTCAAGCAATCCCTCCCCTCAGCCTCCCGAGTAGCTGAGACCACAGGTGCGTGCCACCACACTCAGTGTAATTTTTAAATTTTTTGTAGACAGGTTCTCCCTATGTTGCCCAGGCTGGTGTTGAACTCCTAGACTCAAGTGATGCTCCCATCTTGGCCTCGCAAAGTGCTGAGATTACAGGTGGGAGCCGCTGTGCCCAGCAGTTTCCCAGAATATATTTAAATGCAAAGTTACATAAGGGGGAAACATGTATGTTTGCTCCTGTTGTTACTGAGTAGGTTCTGAACAGCTGGAGACCTGTGTGCAGGGCAGGTTGGTGAAGGCCCCTCTACCCAAAGGTGGTAGCAGGAGAAGGTCCTTGACTTGATGAACTTGGTCTGCCTCTGAGCCAGCTAAGGAAGTTGTGTTTTGAGCCAGCATTTTCTCAGTCTCCCTTTGTGGTTCGAAGGATATGGTCTGTTGCAATATATTTCTTTCTTGAAATCCTGCCACTGTTTTGTTGGCCCACAATTAATACGACCCTAAAATAAGCCACGTTGCTTTGCACACGTACTAGCCTTCCTTTGTACTTTTCAGTCTGGATGGTCTTGGGCAAAACAGGCTCAGGCTGAAGGCCTCCCAAGCTGTATTTATTTCCATGGACCTGAAACCGTGTTTTGGGACATAATGCCAAGGGTAAACAAGCCTGATTTAGGTACTGCTTTATCCAGTGGCTTCACCCGTGAAATTAGTAAAGCTTATCTGAGTCACTTGAAACTTGGTTCCCAGAAAATTCATTTCTGGTGTATAAATCTCCTTTTATGCCCACATGACATTACTCATTATCTATCTTTGATGATGTGTTTAAACTGAGCAGCAGAAAACGGAAGCCACACTTTCTGGGAAATTTTAAAGGAAGAAACCATTTTTAATGAGATGAAAATAATGAATTTTAAAAACTAATGACAATTTTGAAAAAGGTTTGGGATACATATTGCTATATGTCTTTAATAAACTGATTTGTGGATATAAATATGATGGCTGCTTTCCTTAGTGAAGAATTATTACCTGAAGCACTGCCAGACAACGTGGCTACCTTTATCACTTCATTCAATCCTGAGTGGCTGGAACAAAGGCCTCAGGCCGGCCACTTCCTTCCATTTCTTGGTCTGACCTCTTTATGATCTATTACTAAGCAATACTCAGATGTTTGTCTACCTTGGGCTGCAACTGTCCCACTCTACCAGGCTTGCGGGAGTTGGGGGTGTCCGCTATCAGCAGCTCAGAGTTGTCAAATTATCCAATTAAAGCAAGATGCGAGGAAAGGAAGGGGAGACGAAAGAAAGAGGCTGTGCACAATGAATCTAAAACAGTGTTGTCTTTTGGGAAATGCCCGTTTTGGTAAGAACACATTCTGGCTCAGCTGTGCAGCGAGTTCACAGGAAAAGCAGGGAGGTACGGAAAGCCCAGGGCTTCATGGAGAGTAGGCATCTGGAACCCCCTGCTCTGGAGTCTTGGTGGGCAAGGGGAACGAACCTTCCAGTCCGTTTCTACCCTCACCGTAATTCCTGTGTCTGAATCAGAATTACCTTATGTTTAAGAAAGGGGGGCTGAGCTTGCCGCCACATGCTAACGGTAATTCAGGGCGGCGGCAGACGCCAGTGCACCCAGTTCCTTCCTGTCGCTGCTTCCCGTTCTGGAACAGGGCGGCCTTTTCCCAGACTCCGGCGGGAGGCGTGGTCGCGTGGCCGAGCGCTGTAGCACGTGACCGGAGGGCGGGGACGCGCCTGCGCAGCTCCGAGGGAGGACGGCGCCCTCGCCCGGGCGGGAGGAGGCGGATCTCCAGCGCGGTGAGATTCGGGCTCGTCCAGGCGCTGCCGGGCGGCTGGAATTTGGGCTCCACAGCCTGGGGGCCCCACGCTGGAGCTGGTGACGAGAGTGGGAATCCCCGCTTGGGCGCCCGGGCCTCGCGCGGAGCTTGCGTGCGCGGCAGTTGCACGGGGCAGGTCCTGCCCACCCCCCGAGCCCAAGCGTGGCTTCAAAAGCCTCGGGCCGGGTGGTGCAGTCCCCGCACAACCTGGCGCCCCCGTCGCTGCTGGAGCGGCTGGCCCAGAGTGGAAGGCAACGGCGGGGTCTGCGTTGCTCGGTGGTGATAGAAATGAGAAGCGGCAGCTTAGCGCCAAGAATAAATGGTGACCGCGGAATCCCTGCCGCTAGGCGCATGTCTTGGCGGGAGAGCTGCAACAGGGCGGCCGGCTGGGCGCCAGGGGGTCTGGGCCGCCGTCCCGTGCTAGTCCCGGAATATCCTTGGCTCTTCCGGGAAGTGCCGCTCCGGTGAGGCCAGAGCCTCCCGCTAGGGAGGATGTGATGTGATGGGGTGTGATGTGCGTTGCTCTACTCAAAGGAGCGCCGTTCCCGTGGTTTCGCCTTGCTGGTTTCAGTAGATACCAGCTGTTGATTTTGGTCTGAGAGTCGCAGCCATGTGAACATTAGTGTTATTCTGGATCAGGCCGTCTTCCAAGTGCTGTACGTTACCTTGTTATAGCGACCCTATAACAGGAGGGAACTATTAGTAGCATTAGCAGCCCAGGGAAAGGAATCCATTTTGCCAGGCCCTTGTCCATGCCTCTGCGCACCTCCCCACTGCTCCATCCCAGGCAAGCAGTCTTTAACGTGGTGCAGTTTTACTTGCACCGCTCACCTTGCTTCATTTGGGTTTAACTTTGTCGTGTCATCGACAGGCTTTTCTATGCATTTACTCCCATGTATGCACTGCGCGTTATTAGCTGTGTCACCACCTGTTGAGAAGTGCCAAGGACTCTGTTACCTTTTTCATAGTTTGAATTGTTACCAGTCATTCTGGCGTTCTTGAACAAAGAATTGGACAAAACACACAAAGCAAGGAAAGAATGAAGCAACAAAATCAGAGATTTATTGAAAATGAAAGTACACTCCACAGGATGGGAGCAGCCTGTGAGGCTCAAGGGCCATGTTACAGAATTTTCTGGGGTTTAAATACCCTCTAAAGGTTTCCCATTGGCTACTTGGTGTACACCCTTTGTAAAAGAAGTAGTGGCCCATGATCAGTCTGATTGGTTGCAGGAGGGGACCAACCAGAGGCTGAAGCAAAGTTAGAAAGTTATACCCTGTATATGTCTAATTAGTTGCAGAAAGCAACCAATCAGAGGCTGAAGTTGCAAAGTTATACTCCCATGCAAATGAAATCTTGGCCTGTGAATAGCCTCATTGGCTGTGGGAGGGGACCAATCAGAGGTACTTAATAGTTTCTTATCTGCCAGGCAGAAAAAAGGGAGTTGCAAAGGGAGTAGCCTCTGGTCCTGTTGTTACTTGGGTGTGGAAAGTTGGTGTTTTCCTTTTGATTTAGTTCTAAGAAGTTGGTGTGAATCGGCCTTAGCTTCCCTGCCTCCAGACCCTATTCTCCTGGCTCAGAATGGTCTTGGTTTTGATCAGCTGAGTCAAACGAAAATGAAGTCCTGAAACTAAGGCAATCATTTGCGGCTGGATCCAGTTTAGGAAGGCGGTGTGATTAAAAGGACCAGAAAGTCCGGTCTAATTATATTCTAGGACTGATTTCTTCTTTGTAGAGTAAAAATACCAGGGTATGTCCCAGACCCATTCAAAGCACAGAAATGTCCTTTGGTGAATGACCTCACAATACCTTCTAAGGGGTGTTTGTTATTCCCATCTCACAGCTGAGCGAGCTGAGGCACAGAGAAACTGTGACCTGCCTAAGCCACGTGGTTCTGTTGATTCTTGGCCTGATATTCCCCCAGCTTACTACAACCCCAAGACAGAGTAAATAGCCATTGCTCTGCCATGGGTATGACCTCATTGATGGGGACACAATCAGTTCTTCGTGAACCATTACTATTGAAGCCACCATTCATCATTTCCAGCTGGTTTTCAAAAAGGTAGAATAAAGTTTTATGCGAAGAAATCAGTTTTCATTGTGAGATCTAGCCAAGCTAACTCATTTTGGGACTCCAAATAAGAGTAGACATTAAAAACTTACAAACCAGAACAATTGCCCAGGAAAATGCTCTCTGAAGGTGAGGACTTCTTTTGAATATAAATAATTCTGCAACCTAAAGTCTGTCAAAACTAGCCACTTGGTAGAGAGAGAAAAAAATCATACATGTGAGTCTAGGAGGTGGAGGTGAGAATATGCCTCCTGGGGCAGCATCTTCTCCACTGTGGCCACTGAAATCTATTTATATTTGAGACTATCTTAAGTGGCTACAGTGGTCAGAGAATGTGACATTACTAAGAAACAGAAGGGCACCTAATTTTTAGAATCATAGCGGATCCATCTATACTCACACAAAAATGCAGTCAAATTAGAGTATATCACTCAAAAGATGGGGAAAGGCAGACTGAGGAATTAAAACTCAGCAAGGTCCCCCTGTACTTTACTGTGCGTTTCTGTGAAAGTCACTGGTAAGATGGGAATTCCTTGGATGGACCTCCATCCAGGTCAGCAGGATTCCAACTTTGTAGGGCTTTTCATCTCCAACCTCGGCCAGTCTCTTTACAGTCTTGTGAATAACATACAAAAGACATAAGCTGTGGAGGTTTTAAGTACTTAGAAAAGTATTTAAAGTACTTAGAAGACAGAATTTGTGCCTATATCTGTAAGATCTTGCCTGATTCTGGGGAGTGCCAGCTTGATCAGGACCAAGGGTCAGGATAATACCAAAAGGTTATGGTTTACCTGTCATCTGCATCAACTGTCATTTCCCCCAAAGATGTTTCTGGTTCCCTTTGCAAATGTCCAGCTGTGGTAGGAGGCTGAGCATGAAGACTTAAGGAAAAAGCAACTCAAAAGAAAAGCATTATTGAGAGGTAGGGTTTGGTCAGCAAAGGCCCCATAAAGTAGAGTGTGGTCACATCCTTTCTCAGGGGTCACTGTCTCCCACCTGGGTCAAGGACTAGACCTTCAAGAACTAGACCACAACCTCTGGGTCTTAAGTGAAAGGAAGGGGACCAGCTTTTCTGTCTACAGATGCATAGCCTCTGATGGGGCCACCTAGGGAGGCTGGGCCAGGAGCCCAGATACCCTGCCGCATGATACACCAAAAAATGGTACACCCATGCTTAGCTGCAGAAAGGTGAGAGAAAGGAGCAAAAAACTAAAATCTTAAATATTCATTTTTCTTTTAAAACAATTTTCAACACCAATATGTGTTAAGAAAACACAAGTTCAATGTCAGATTCAAAATCCCATACATGACTGGGCGCAGAGGCTCACTCCTGTAATCCCAGCATTTTGGGAAGCCAGGGCAGACAGATCATTTGAGGCCAGGAGTTTGAGACCAGCCTGGCCAACATGGCAAAACCCCATCTCTACTTACATACAAAAATTAGCCAGGCATGGTAGCACATACTTGCTATTCCAGATGCTTGGGAGGCTGAGGCATGAGAATCTCTTGAACCGCGGAGGCAGAGGTTGCAGTGAGCCAAGATCATGCCACAATACTCCAGTGTGGGTGACAGGATGAGACTCTGTCTCAAAACAAAAAACAAAAATACATTTAAAAAGATAAGACAAGCTTAAGAAGTGAGTGTATTTTCACCACCATTTTCTTTTATATCTTATAGCAAATACATCTTTTTTAATCCATGGAAACTGTAAAAATCAATTACATGTATAGCAACAAAGAAAATCTCAATAAAATTCTAAGTAGGAATTGCCCAAGCCACATAATCTACTGTGTTACAGTACAGTAAGATTAGAAATTAACACCACAAGAAAAATCAAATTTAATATAGTGACTTGTAAATTTTGTGATGTACTTCAAGGAGAAAACCAAAACTCTAGTGAAAATGAATACACTTATAACGAAAGCTTTGCAGTTTAGCCAGCATTGCAACCAGAGGACAATTCCTAGTCAAATGTGTTTATGTTGCACCAGAGAGAATGAAAACTAATAAGTTAGACATTCAGATTAAACTTCTAAAAGAACAGATTCAAGAAGAACAAATAATGATAAAAGCAAGAATTAACTGAAAGCAAAACACTGGAAAATTAATTGTCTGTGAGTTGGTACTTGAGAAGATGACTTCAGTTGGCAGATCTTTAATTGAACAAAATACAAAGAGAGAAAAACAAACATATAACCCTAGGAGCAACTTCAGATAAAAAAGCAACGCCTGATGAAAATTATAGAACTACAGTATGGACCTTCCCTGTTAACAAGTTTGCTAACCTCATTAAAATGCACAGTGACTCTGGAAAAGGTAAACTACCTGGATAAAATGTTAGCCTGTGGAAGAAATTGGAAAAAATTGTCGAAGAAATAGCACTAAAAAGGTGCCGGACCCAGACGGTTTTACAGGAGGTTTCTGTCAAACCTTCAGGGATCAGATAGCTCCTCTGCTACTGTTGCAGGCTGTAGAGAAAGATGAAAAGCTTTCCAGTTTATTGTGTGAAGCTGGCATAGCCCTCGTATCAAAACCTGACCTATCAATTGGATTTATGTTTAGCTGTAAGTTGAGATTCAAAGTAAGGGTGGCTTAAAGAAGACTTAGATAGAAGTCCACAGGTGGGTAGTCCAGAACTGGCATGGCAGTCCTTGAAGTCCTTAGTGATACTGTAGGCTACTTCAGCTCACTGTGCCACCTTTCCTAGGGTGTGTCCCTTGTCTTCATGGTCTAGGATAGTAGCACCTAGCTCCAGCTATCTCATCTACATTCTGGGCAGTGGGATGGGGAAAGGGATGAAGGGGAAAAAAGTGGGGTACAAAGGCCAGGTGCCAACTCTCTATGAAGGAAGGTTTCCAGAAGCTGCCACATGAAGCTCCAGCCTGTATCTTATAATCAAGAGCTTATTGCCATGGCCACACATAGCTGCAAAGAAACAGTATTTATCCTGTGTAGTCTTTTGCCTAACGATAACAACAAAAGAAAATCAGAGGTTTTAGAAAAGGAGACATTGAAAACCAGCAGCATTGCCATATTGATAGAGCAGACTACAAACCTATACCACTTAAAATACATATGCAATAATCCTAAAGAAAATATTAGCAAGTTGATTTTTCAGTGTATTAAAAGACCAGTAGATCATCACCAAAAAGGGAGGTTTATTTCAGGTATGCAAGAACAGCTCACCACTAGGAAATCTGTCACTACAACTTACCACATTACTGGGTTGAAGAAGACACACATGATATTCTTAATGGATGCCATGAAGTACATATTTTTTTAACTTATATTTTGGAAATTTCAGATGCGTATAAGAAGAGAATCATATAGATTATATTGTACCCAAAAGGCACCTATTCTCTTCTTACTTTAAGACATAATTCATAGATCATAAAATTCACCCATTTAAAGTGTACCATTTAGTGGTTTTTAGTAAATTCACAGAGTTGTGCAACCATCACTACAATCTAAGTTTGAAACTTTTTTTTTACTCCCAAAGAAACACTAAATCCATTGGCAGCTAGTCCTCATCCCAGCCTTCCTTCAACCCTAAGCAGCTAGCCATTTACTTTCTGTCTCTATAGGGTTTGCCAATTCTGGACATTTCCTATGAAAATAATCATACTATGTGGTCTTTTGTTACTGGCTTCTTTGACTTAGCATAGACTATTTAAGGGTAATCCATATTGTAACATGTATCAGTATCTCATTTTTTATTGCCAAATAACATTCCATTGTATAGATATACTGTATCGTGTATAATCATTCATCAGTTGACAGACATTTCAATTCCTTCTACCTTTTGACTATTAAGAAAAATGCTGTTATGAACACACATACAAGTTTTTGCATCAACTTATGGTTTTATTTCTCAGATATATTTATATCTAGGAGTAGAATTTCAGGGTCATATGGTAGCTCTATGTTTACTTTTTTCTTTTTTAAAGAGACAGGGTTGGCTGGACGCGGTGGCTCACACTTGTAATCCCAGCACTTTGGGAGGCTGAGGCAGGTGGATCACAAGGTCAGGATATTGAGACCAGCCTGGCCAACATGGTGAAACCCCGTCTCTACTAAAATACAAAACATTAGCCAGGTGTGGTGGTGCACACCTGTAGTCCTAGCTATGCGGGAGGCTGAGGCAGGGAAATTGTTTGAGCCCAGGAGGTAGAGGTTGTAGTGAGCTGCAGTCATGCCACTGCACTCCTGCCTTGTGACAGAGCAAGACTCCATCGAGAGAGAAGAGAGAGGAGAGAGAGAGAGAGAGAGAGAAAGAAAGAGAAAGAAAAGAAACAAAACAGCCTGTTACCCAGGCTAATTTTAAAATTTCTTCATAGAGATGGGGGTCTCACTATATTGCCCAGGCTGGTCTCAAACTCCTGGCCTCAAGCAGTCCTCACCCTTGGCCTCTAAAAGCTCTGGTATTACAGGTATGAGCCACTGTGATCAGCTCCATCTTTTTTAGTAAATCTTAGTTCATCAGCCAAAACTTCCACAGCAAGTTTGAATAACAGGAAACATCATTCTGCAATAAAGTGTTAGAGATAACTTATTATTTTTGAGAGCAAATGGGTTGAGAAGTGAGAGATTGAAGTTTGGAGAGGCTGAGATGGCTGGAGTTTGAGAATCAGAATACTGGAGAGGAGAAATAGAAAAAGAGCTCCTGAAATCTGAAGGCGGTCTGTATTAGGGTCCTCTAGAGGGACAGAACTAATGGAATATATAGAAAGGGATGCTTATTTAGTATTAACTCACATGATCACAAGGTCCCATAATAGGCCATTTGCAGGCCGAGGAGCAAGGAGAGCCAGTCCAAGTTCCAAAACTGAAGAACTTGAAGCCCAATGTCTGAGGGCAGGAAGCATCTACCACAAGAGAAAGATGCAGGCTGGGAGGCTAGGCCAGTCTCTCTCTTCACATTTTTCTGCCTGCTTATTATATTCTACCCACGCTGGCAGTTGATTAGATAGTGCCCACCCAGATTAAAGGTGGGTCTGCCTTTCCCAGTCCACTGACTCAAATGTTAATCTCCTTTAGCATCACCCTTATAGACACACCCAGGATCAATACTTTGTATCCTTCAGTCCAATCAAGTTGACACTCAGTATTAACCATCCAGGGTCCCCTGGTATCTTGCTAAAAACTTAGTTTACATGTCCATGGCAAAACTCTAAAAGGGTAGGGAGAAGTATCAGTTGTCTGAAAGCTGAATTGTTTCCACTAACAGTGCCAGGATATATTTGAATTCCAACCAACCAGAGTGAAGAGACTTCACTGAACACCTGTGGTATTCAGTAAGGATTCCAGATGGGTCACACCTAAGTGGTAGGGCTAAAATAGTCCTAGAATAAAGGCCATTCTACATCCATGTCAACACAGCTTAAAAACAAGCCTTGAAAGGATCAGGTTGATAGGCAAGGAGTTAAATGCCAGCCAAAACAAACTCGACACTCTATGAATGAAGCCACAAAATTTAGATACTAAAAAGCATAACACAATATCTAGCATCCAATCAAAAGTTACTAGACACTTCCAAAAAGCAGGTGAATGTGATCCATAAATGAGAAAAATCAGTTTAAAAATCTGCAAGTGGCAGAGATGATCCAATTGGCAAACAAGGAATTTAAAAACAGCTATTGAAAATATGCTTCTTAAGTATTTGTGGCACAATGTAGATGTGATGAGAAAAGAAATTGAAGATACATTTTTTAAAAAGTGGATTTCTAGACACAAAAATTCTGAAATGAAATTGGATTGGTTTAATATAATAACTCATTGGCTCTAAAGATCAGTGAACTTGAAAAGTGAGCAACTGAAATGGCCCAGACTGAAGCACAGCGAGAGAAAAGACTTAAAAATAAGTGAGTGGATGAATAAACAAATGGAGTTTGAGTGACCTGTGGGGCAATATCAAGTGATCTAACATACAAATAACCGAAGCCCTAAAAAATGTTGGATGGGGGCAGAAAAATTATTGAAGTAATGACTGAAATTTTTCTTAACTTGAAAACATTCAGATCATTTTTCATCAATATCAATACAGTGTTATGGTGGATGTTCAGTAGGATAAGGTAGAAGCAAATGTGCTAATATGGAGAGATGACATATATTCATAGTATAAAGTGAGGAAAGCAAGGTACAGAAATAATGCATATAGAATGGTTCCATTTGTGTACATTTGAAAAGGATGTGCATTGTCATATATACATGTGCATCAGAGAGGGATATGGAAGTAGCCACAATGAACTCTTAGAGAAGTGGTTTCTTTTGGGGCAAGGAGTCAGAGTGGAGGGATACAGAGAAACAGATTTATATGTCTTTATTTCTAGTGTTTTTACTTTCTGTGCTATTTGAATTTTTACCTTATCCATGTATTTTTTAAAAAGCACAATTTTAAAAAATGCAATGTGTTCTCATGTCAGGGACTGTAAACCGGCATATATATGGACATATGTATACACACATATGCAACTCGTATAGATTAAGGAAAAATGAAGGGATCCAGAGAAATATGTTTTTTTTTCTTTATTTTTTTTTGAGACGGAGTCTCACTCTTGTCACCCAGGCTGGAGTGCAGTGGCGTGATCATGGCTCACTGCAACCTTCTTCTCCCAGGTTCAAGTGATTCTCCTGCCTCAACCTCCTGAGTAGCTGGGATTACAGGCATCTGCCACCACATCTTCTGCATAGCTGGGACCACAGGCCAACATAGTGAAACCCCATCTCTACTAAAAATACAAAAATTAGCCAGGTGTGGTGGAGCACACCTGATGTCCCAGCTACTTGAGAGGCAGAGATTGCAGTGAGCTGAGATCATGCTACTGCACTCTAGCCTGGGAGACAGAGCAAGGCTCTCATATTTAAAAAAAAAAAAAAAAAAAAAGCCAGTCACAGAAAGACAGATACCACATGATCACATGATTTTACTTGCATATGGAATCTAAAAAAGTCAAACTCATAAAAGTAAAGAATAGAATATGGCTACCAGAGGCTAGGGAGTAGGGTGGGGCCAGAGAATGGAAATACTGTTTGTCAAAGGATACAAAGTTTCAGTTAGGCAGAAGGAATAAGTGTTCAAGATCTTTTGCACAGCAGGGTGACTACAGTTAATAATGCATTATCTATTTCAAAATAGCTAAGAGAGTAAATTTCAAATGTATCACCGCAAAAAATAAGTGAGTTGGTAGATATGTTAGCTTGATTTAACTATTCCACATTGTATACACATATCAAAACATCACATTGTATCCTATAAATATATTCCCTTGTGATTTGTCAAATTAAAATAACATTCACTTTAAAAATTAGAACATTGTATCCAGCAATAATATAAAAAGGATGGCCAAGTGGAATTTATCCCAGGAAGGTAAAGTTGGCTTAACATTTAAAAATAATTTGTCGTATTAACATACTAAACAAGGAAGACTTAAAATTTGATACATATCATCCAAATTGCAGAGAAAAAAATTTGACAAGTCTGATATTGACTTCTGATTAAAAAAAAAAATTCAGCAAATTAGAACTATAAAAGAACTTCCTCAATCTGCTAAACGGCATCTACAAAAAACCCAAAGTCAACATTATACTTAGTAGTAAAATACCAAATGCTTTCAGTCTAAGATGAAGAGTAAAGGAAAAAAATTTTTTTAAAAAGAGTAAAGTAAAATAACCTGCTCACATCACTTCTATTCAACATTTGGACTTAATTGCATTGTATGCAGTTAAGTAAGATAAGAAATAAAAGGCATCCAGATTGGGAAGAATGAATTTAAACTATCTTTATTCTCAGATGATAGGATTATTTATATAGAAAATTCTACAGAATCTAAAAAAATAAGCTACTAGAACCAATAAGTGGCTTTAGCAAGGTTGTAGGATATAATATAAAGATACAAAACCCTATTGCTTTTCTATATCCTAGCAGTGAACAATCAGATTAAAATTAAACATCATTAACAGCCTCAAAAATAGAAAATACTTAGGGATGAATTTCGCAAAAGATGTGCAAGATTGAAAGATGTGTACACTGGAAACTACAAAATATTCCTGAAGGAAATTAAAGAAGACCTGAATAAATGGAGAGATATTCCATATTCACAGAGTGGAAGGTTCAATAATGTAAAGATGTCATGTTTCCTTATGTTGATCTATAGATGCTTAGATCAAAATCCAAGCAGACTTTTTGGAAAAACTGATGTTAATTGTAAAATTTATATGGAAATAAATAGAATAGTCAAAAGCAAAACTGGAAAAGAACAAAATTGGAGGACTTACTCTACATCATTTTAAGACTCCAGGTTGAAATAACCAGTTAACTATATGCAAAAAGAAAGTGAACCCCAATCCTCATGATATAGCACACACAAAAATCAACTAGAAAATGACCATAGACCTAAATGTGTAAGAACTAAAACTAAAAAACTTTGAGAGTAATCTTATTGACTTTGGGTGGTTTGACAGATTTCTTTCCTTCTGTTTCCTTCTCCTCCTCCTCTCCTCCTCCCCC
>NW_022436948.1:8796986-8850826 GCF_009761245.1 Sapajus apella
TCTTCTTTTACTTCTTTGAGATGGGAGGTCTTGCTGTGTTACCTAGGCTGTTCTCAAACTCCTGGACTCAAGTAATCCACCCACCTTGGCTTCCCAAAGTACTGGGATTACAGGAATGAGCCACCATGCCCACCCTCACTGATTTTTTTTAAACAAAAGTAATAAATTGAACTTCATCAAAATTGAAGACTTTTCCTTCAAATTTCAAAAGACTGTTAGAAAATGCTTTAAGAAAATGAAAATGCAGGCCATCGACTTGCAGAAAAATTGCAAAACATATCCAACAAACGACTTGTACCTAGAATATATAAAGACTACAAAGAAGCAACTGTCCATAAGGCATGTTCATTAGTGTGACATGTCAGTTTACTGTTGCCCGACAATACTTCCCCTTTCCACGGCAATGACCCAACCACCCAGAAGTTACCACCCTTTTCATAGAAATTCCTGCATAATCTTCCCTTTAATTTGCATATGATTAAAAGTTGCTATAAATAGGACTGAGCACTGCCTCTGAGCTGCTGCTCTGGGCACACTGCCTGTGGGGTAGCCCTGTTCTGCAGGGAGCAGCCCCTCTGCTGCTGCTGTGCACAGCTGCTTCACCACCACCAGCTCGCCCTTGAATTGTTTCCAGGGTGAAGCCAAGAACCCTCCTGGGCTAAGCCCCGATTTTGGGTCTCACCTGCCCTGCATCAGCCTCATGAGCTGACATGAAGGGGATACCCACTGTGGCCGTGGTATGAGGGTGCCAGCAGTAGTAAACAAGAGTTCCAAGGCTTTTGCTGCCTGCAGGCCCCACAAGGTTTTGTTTTGGCATGGGAACCTGAGCTGACCCTTGGGGGACAAGTGGGCTTTGTATTAAGGGGAAGAAGCAGAAGAATGGCTAGAGGAGAAAGTTGTCTTAGAAAGTGCAAATCCTGACATTTTCCAGTTACATAGCCTTGGGGAAGTAACTTAACCTTTTAGGTTTATTTCCTTGTCTGTAAAATGCAGGCAGGGGTAGTGTCTATTTCATAGGGTACTTGGGGAAATTAAATGCTGCAATGTTTGTGGACAGGTAACACAATGCCCGAAATGGCCATTAGTAAATATCATGTTGGAGATGGTGAAGAGCAGGGCTGAAGTCAGGGACTTAAGGAAGGTCGCATGGAGGTGGGGAAATTCAGATCCAGAGGCCACCACAGCCAGTTTGTGGGGTGTGGCTCTTATTCTGGAGCCTGGGTTGTGATTTTTTTGTTCATTTACTGAGCAGCTAGTATGTGCAAGACACATTTATTTAATCCCTTTTGGGTGACTGCAGAAATCAGTGCTCCAAGAGACTAACTTCTGAGACCCCTGCTGCAGAGAGCAGGGCTGTGGCAGGGGGAAATGGGAGCTTGGAAAGGGGTTGGGGGAATGGCTCAGGCTCCAGTGAAACCAGGTGTGAGGAGGTGAAGTGAGAATGAGGCTGATGGCCTGGGGCAGGTAGCAGTGAGGGCAGGTGCTTGGCCAGGATTGGGGATGCATGGGTGCTCCTGTGGCCCTGCAGGGCAGACCCGCTGGCAGCCTGACCAGGTCAATTTTAAGCCACGGGAGAAAGGGGGTGGGGGTGCTGGAGGAAGCAGGGGCTCTGTCAGGCCCTGATGGATGAAGTAACACAGGTGATGTCGCATCAGAAATGCCCCCTGCCTGGCCTCAGACTAAGTCCCCAGAGTCTGAGGTCATGCACGGAACCAGCATTTCCTGAGGCTGACCACAAGCTGCATGCACCTCCTGCCAGATGAATCCCTCAGCTGCTGGGCTCAGGCCACTGCTGCCATCCCCACTCCCATCCCTTCCCTGGGAACTGCCACCTCTGTACAACCCCCCAGTCAAAGGGCAGCTCTGGCCCCTCGCGTTCTGGAAACACCCTGGCAGGCACTGCTCCTCGGCTTCTCTGCCTTACTGCCCGCCCCCTGCACTTACCTCCTGCCCTTTCCTCAGGCTGCACTCAGACGGCGCCTTCCCTGTCTCCTGTGCACACCTGAGTCAAGTTTAGACAGACACCCTCACGCCTTCCCCAGCTCCGTTTTCCTCGGGATCACCTGTGACATCCCATCTATTGTGCGATTGTAGCTGACATCCATCCCCTCCTCCTGCAGTACTGAGACCTTCCATCCCCCTTTGTATGGAAGTACCTAGAATGGCGTGGCACATGAGAGACCAGATGAATGAATGGATGAGCCAGTGAGCAGGTGGACGCGTGTTCAGCGGCACGTCCAGACAACCAGGGCTGCATGGCTCGCCCCAGAGATAAAGGCAGATCCAGAGGCCCCCGGGTAGAAGTGAAGGCTGAGAGGAGCCAGCTGAGGACACCAGACCCCTCCCCTAGGAGAGGTCCCCAGTCTGGGAGGGAGGAGGAGAGAGGAGGGGGAGGATACTCGGCTGGACAGTCTTCTGAAGGAAGTGGTGTGGCACTGTGCCTCGGCTCTCAAAGGTCTGGCAGTTTCGAAACTGGAAGCAGAAGAGATGTGGCCTCCGATGAGGCCCCAGTCAAAGCCAGAGTCCTGCTGGCGCGGGGGGCGCGGCCAGCGGCCAGGCACAATGTGGACCTGTTTAACGGCCTTCTCTTCCCAGAGGCCACTGGCTCACCCCACGGGAATGAGGTGGCACTTCAGGACATGAAGCTTGGAGCTGGTGGCAGATTTCTTGGAACTGGCGGCAGGATCTAAATTAAGAGCTTTCTATCACACCAAATAAATAGAAACTGAAATAGAGGACTGAAGGAATTAGGCAAAATGCCTTTATACATAACTTCTGAAAAATGGAGTGGGGAAAAAAACCAGAATGGTATTTATGCCCTGGAGTCCCAAGGAATTTGCAGAAAACAATGACAGGCCTGTTTGAGAGAGAGCAAGCTTGTCTCTTTGAAGTGCCTGCCACAGGAGCCGGTAACACATACCAGCCGCTCGTCGCCAAGGCTCTCCTGGCAAGGCCCAGGGACCGGCCCTGTTTCAAGCCCCGTCCATCCTCAGGGAGGTAAGATGAGTCATCTCTGGCGTGGACATATCCTCCCGGTGGCTTCTTGATGGGCACCTTTGAAACAGACCTGCTTTGCATTCACATGCACGTTCACGGGCAGAGCCTGGCCAGAGGCAGGAAGGGGCTTCCTTGGTGTTCGGTGGCATAGGACCTATCGTGGCAGGGACAGAGGTGCTGCTGGAAGGGGCTCCCAGGGAACTGCTAAGAGGCTGATGCAGTGGCAGACATGGCCTCTGTCTGGGCCAGTGACGCTGCAGAGAGCAGTGTCTTCTTTCCAGAATGGCAGAGAACTGGGTTAGGCTGGGAGGTGGCCGGGGAAGTGAGGACCCTTGCCAAAGGGCAGTGGGAAGGAGCTCACTCAGCAGAAATCATCCCAGCAGCGTTTGCTCAGTGCCTGAATCACCATTTCAAATGCGAAATGAGAACGGTACCAAGGGCACCTCCAGCACCGTCAGACCAGCAGTACGCCAGGCTTTACCAGCTTCTCCAGGGAAGCAAAGCAGCATTTGCCAGTGACTGGTGTAAGTGCAGTGGTTGATTCCAAGCTACCAGTGTGACCCCACTACATGCAGAGTTGGGAAGAGCTGCATTATACAGTATTTCTACCATACAGATACTATAGACCTCAGGAATCCCAACATCATAAGCTGAGGTAATCAGGAGTACATTGGTTTTTGATATAAGTATATATGTAATTCAAATGTTTTTGTTTTTTGAAACAGGGTCTCACTCTGTGACCCAGGCTGGAGTGCAGTGGTGTGATTACAGCTCACTGCAGTCTCAACCTCCTGAGCTCAAGTGATCCTCCCACCTCAGCCTTCCAAGTAGCTGGGATTACAGGCATGCAGCACCATGCCAGCTAATGTTTATTATTTGTAGAGATGCGGTGTATGTTGCCAGGGGTGGTCTTGAACTCTTGCGCTCAAGCAGTTCTCATGTCTCAGCCTCCCAAAGTGCTGGGATTACAGGCATGAGCCACCATGCCTGGCCATCATTCAAATTTTAATAGCAGCTGTGTTTTATAGCCAGCTCAAAAAATTCTAACAATTTAACAATTGGCTGTCATTATGGAGACTCAGTGTGACTCTCACAACCCAGACCTTCACCCATGCCCTGGAGAACAGCAAAACAGGTCCTTGCTAAGTACATGGTCCTACCTGCCAGAACCAGGAAACTTCAGGACAACTTAAAATACCCTGTGTTGGCCCGTTCTCATGCTGCTACAAAGAACTACCTGAGACGGGGTAATTTATGAAGGAAAGAGGTCTGATTGACTCACAGATCCTCAGGCTTAACAGGAAGCGTGACTGAAAGACTCAGGAAATGTACAATCATTTGGAAGGTGAAGGGGAAGCAAGCACATTTTACATGGCGGCAGGAGACAGCGAGCCAAGGGGGAATGCCACACACTTCTAAACCATCAGATGTCATGAGAAGTCACTGTCATGAGATCACCATGGGGAAATCTGCCCCCATGATCCAGTCACCTCCCACCAGGCCCCTCCAATTCAACATGAGATTTGGGCAGGGACACAAATCCATACCCTATGACTCTGCCAGCAATGTTTTATATTTCCTTAGTGATGGATTTTGAACAAATATGGCTATCAAAATGCCAACAAACCTATCTCTAATATATCGGCATCTTTTTCTTCTTGATTTGTTGTAGTTCACTGTACATTCTGGAGGAGTCTTGTTGGAAGTGTGGATTACCAATGATTTCCACTTCATGGCTTGCCTTTTCACTAAGTTCTTAGTGCGACAAAATCCAGTTTATCAGCTTTTTATTCTTGGGGCTAGTGCGTCCTTAAAATCTTTGGCTATTCCAGGGGCAGGAAGATTGTCTGTTTTCTTATAGAAGCTGCATTATTTTACACTCCATATTGAGGACTCTGACCCATTGGGAATTGACATTTGTATATGCTGTGAGAGGTCAAGCTTCATTTCTTTTCTTTTTTTTTGAGACAGAGTCTTGCTCTGTCACCAGGCGCCAGGCTGGAGTACAGTGGCGCAATCTCGGCTCACTGCAATCTCCGCCTCCTGGGTTCAAGCAATTCTCCTGCCTCAGCCTCCCAAGTAGCTGGGACTACAGGCGTACGCCACCATGCCCAGCTAATTTTTGTATTTTTTGGTAGAGACGGGATTTCACCATGTTGGCCAGGATGATCTTGATCTCTTGACCTTGTGATCCGCCCGCCTCGGCCTCCCAAAGTGCTGGGATTACAGGCATGAGCCAGTGCGCCGGGCTGCTTCATTTATTTCCATATGGAGAGCCCAAATTATTCTTGTCTTTGTTTTTGTTTTGAGACAGGGTCACTCTATCACCCAGGCTGGAGTGCAGTGGTAGAGTCTCAGCTCACTGCAACTTCTGCCTCTCAGGCTCAAGAAATGCCCCCACCTCCGCCTCCCGAGTAGCTGGGACCACAGGCATGTGCCACCATTCCTGGCTAATGCTTGTATTTTTTGTAGTTGGGGTTTTACTGCATTGCCCGGGATGGTCTCAAACACCTGAGCTCAAGCAATTCACCTGCCTTAGCCTCCCAAAGTGCTGGGATTACAGGTATGAGCCATCAGGTCCCAGCCCCCAAATTATTATTCTCAACATAGCTAAAAGTCCTTTTTTGCCTTGATGGTTTATCAATCAGAATTGACCGATGACCTATTAGGGTTTTCTAGTTTACTATTGTTTAATTTATGCATTCTTGCTAAGTAATTTTTTTTCATCTTTAAAGGGAAAATAGGAAGAGACAGTATAAAGTGGAGGCAATGGGTCAGGTGTGGTGGCTCATGCGTATAAATCCCTGAACTTTGTGAGGCCGAGGCAGGTGGATCACCCGAGGTCAGGAGTTCAAGACCAGCCTGACCAACATGGTAAAACACTGCCTCTACTAAAAATATAAAAACAAGCTGGGCATGGTGGCGTGCACTTGTAATTCTAGCCACTCGGGAGGCTGAAGCACGGGAGTTACTTGAACCCAGGAGGTGGAGGTTGCAGTGAATGGAGATTGCGTCCCTGCCCTCCAGCCTGGGCCACAGAGTGAGGCTCCATCTCAAAAAAAAAAAAAAAGTGGAGGTGACAATGGAACAAAAGGGAACAGCTGTCACCCTAAGCCAGGGAGTCTGGACTGCACACCTTCTCCACTACAGTGAGCCCTGCCCTGCCCCAGCAGTGCTCCAGCGCAATCTCTAGCGAGCCCACCACAGGGCTCGGATCCTGAACCCAAGCTGGATAGGAAAGGTTGGCTCAAAACTACCCAGTCAGTTAACTTGGGAAAGCCAAAAGGTACAGTGACCCGTTGCTGTAGAATCACATATTCTGGAAGTCAATTCAGGGAGATCTCAGGAACAAAGCTGTTATTTTCCAAAGTGATTCTGAGGTGATTTGATTTCTTCTTGCTCTTTTCACCACTGGGTCATGTTCCAGTCTTGGCCATACTGAGGAAGTGGACTTCCTAATCTAACGGAGGCTTTCCTACTGTACCGTCCATTCTTCCCATGCAATTTCCAGGCCCTTAACCTCAGTGACAGCTATTAGCTCCAGTTACCACAAGTCTGTGTGCCGGCACTATGCAGAGCACGTCATCAGGAATTTTCTCATCTTCCGCGCTTCTCCCTCCAAGCCCTTCTCATGGCCTGAAATTACATATTTATTTGTGAGTGTCTACTCAACTGGAAGACATGTTTCATAGGGTCCTTGTCTCCTTTACAGTTGTATCAGAACATCTAGCCTGGTAACTGGCATGTACATGGTAGGTACTCAGTACATGCTTGCTGAATGAACAGTTCCCAGTTTTCAGTGGTGCCTATAGCAGGCCTTGGCCATTCTTCCCAGCAAAGCACGTAAGGTATATGGTGACCGAACGCAGACCTCTCCTCTCAGCCAATCACACCAGAGTGAAGAAAATAAAAAGGAACTAGACATGATGAATGACCAATTCTTTTTATAATTCTTTCAATTAAGTATGTTGCACAAGTGTTTCAAATACCTAAATATATTTCCCATTCCTTTCATGAGGGGTCATACTGTGGATGTTTTTTGGTCCCCATTCTGACCAACCATCCTATCAGGTTATGGCCTCTGCCTTTTCAGCCCCATGAGAACGTACCTCAGGCTGACAGAAGGAACTTCCATCTTTGCTATTGTGTTTTCTACTCTTTCCTTTAATCCCCTTCTTTAGTCATCTGATTGAAAAATTACTCTGAAAAAAAATTTTTTTTAGATGGAGTCTCACTCTGGCGTCAGGCTGGAGTGCAGTGGTGCAGTCTCAGCTCACTGCACACTCTGCCTCCCGGGTTTAAGTGATTCTTCTGCCTCAGCCTCCTGAGTAGCTGGGACTACAGACACACCCTGCCACATCCAGCTAATTTTTGTATTTTTAGTAGAGATGGAGTTTCACCATGTTAGCCAGGATGGTCTCGATCTCCTGACCTCGTGATCTGCCTGCCTCGGCCTCCCAAAGTGCTGGGATTACAGGCATAAGCCACTACACCCAGCCCTGAAATAGTTTTATTGCTTCTGTTTGCAGTGTGTTGATCATTTTGACTACCTGTCTCCACTGCATTTGTGTGCGTGCCTGTGTGCGTGCACGCGTGCACACACATACACACACACATTTATCCATGGGAGATATGTTCCAAGACCTCCAGTCAATGCCTGAAACCACAGATAATTTCAAACCCTACATATACAGTACACATATGTACCTATGATTAAGTTTAATTTCTTTTTTATTTTTATTTTACTTTAGGTTCTCGGGTACATGTGCAGGTCATGCAGGGTTGTTTCATAGGTGCATACATAGCCAGGTGGTTTGCTGCCTCTATTCCCCCTTTGACTATATCTGGTATTTCTTCCCATGTTATCCCTCCCCACCCCCTGCTGTCCCTCCCTTAGCCCCCCGCAACTGCCCCCAGTGTGTGATGCTCCTCTCCCTGAGTCCACGTGTTCTCATTGTTCAACACCTGCCTATGAGTGAGGACATGTGGTGTTTGGTTTTCTGTTCTTGTGTCAGTTTGCTGAGAATGATGGTTTCCAGATTCATCCAAGTCCCTACAAAGGACACAAACTCATCGTTTTTTATGGCTGCGTAGTATTCCATGGTGTATATGTGCCACATTTTCTTTGTTCAGTCTATCATTGATGGACCTTTGGGTTGGTTCCAGGTCTTTGCTATTGCACACAGGGATGCAATGAACATACCTGTGCATGTGTCTTTATAGTAGAACAATTTATAGTTCTTTCGGTATATACCCAGTAATGGGATTGCTGGGTGACATGGAATTTCTATTTCTAGATCCTTGAGGAATCACCACACTGTCTTCCACAATGGTTGAACTAATTTATACTCCTACCAACTGTGTAAGAGTGTTCCTGTTTCTCCTCATCCTCTCCAGCATCTGTTGTCTCCTGATTTTTTAATGTTTGCCATTCTAACTGGCATGAGATGGTATCTCAATGTGGTTTTGATTTGCATTTCTCTATTGACCATGATGATGAGATTTCTTCATATGTTTGTTGGCCTCATATATGTCTTCTTTTGAAAGGCGTCTGTTCATATCCTTCACCCACTTTAGAATGGGGTTTTTTTCTTGCGTATGTTTTAGTTCTTTGTAGATTCTGGATATTAGCCCTTTGTCAGATGGGTAGACTGTGAAAAATTTTTCCCATTCTGTTGGTTGCCAGTTTGCTCTAATGATGGTTTGTTTTGCTGTACAGAAGGTCTGAATTTTAATTAGATCCCATTTGTCTATCTTGGCTTTTGTTGCCATTGCTTTTGGTGTTTTCATCATGAAGTCCTTGCCTATGCCCACGTCCTGGATGGTTTTGCCTACATTTTCTTCTAGTGTTTTTATGGTATAAGGTTTTATAACTCCATCTGGAGTTAATTTTAGTGTAAGGTGACAGGAAGTGGTCCAGTTTCTGCTTTCTGCACATTGCTAGCCAGTTTTCCCAACACTATTTATTAAACATGGAGTTCTTTCCCCATTGCTTGTTTTTGTCAGGTTTGTCAAAGACCACATGGTTGTAGATGTGTGGTGCTGCTTCTGAGACCTCTGTTCTGTTCCATTGGTCTATGTCTCTGTTTTGGTACCAGTACTATGCTGTTTTGATTACTGTAGCCTTGTAGTATAGTTTGAAGTTTGGCAGTGTGATACCTCCAGGTTTGTTCTTTTTACTTAGGATTGTCTTGGCTATGTGGACTCTCTTGTGATTCCATATGAAGTTTAAAGTGGTTTTGTCCAGTTCTGTGAAGAAGGTCATTGGTAGCTTGATGGGGATAGCGCTGAATCTATAAATTACTTTGGGCAGTATGGTCATTTTCACGATATTGATTTTTCCTAACCATGAGCATGGAATGTTTTTCCATCTGTTTGTGTCCTCTCTTATTTTGCTGAGCAGTGGTTTGTAGTTCTCCTTGAAGAGGTCCTTAATATCCTTTGTAAGTTGTATTCCTAGGTATTTTATTCTCTTTGTAGCAATTGTGAATGGGAGTTCACTCTTGATTTGGATCTGTTGTCTGTTATTGGTATATAGGAATGCTTGTGATTTCTACATAGTGATTTTGTATCCTGAGACTTTGCTAAAGTTGCTTATCAGTTTGAGAAGATTTTGGGCTGAAATGATGGGGTCTTGTAAATATACAATCATGTTGTCTGCAAATAGAGACAGTTTGACTTTCTCCTTTCCTAATTGAATACCATTTATTTCTTTTTCTTGCCTGATTGCTCTGGCTAGAACTTCCAATACTATATTGAATAGGAGTGGTGAGTGAGGGCATCCTTGTCTAGTGCCTGATTTAAAAGGGAATTCTTCCAGCTTTTGCCTGTTCAGTATGATATTGGCTGTAGGTTTGTCATAAATAGCTTTTATCATTTTATGATACATTCCATCAATACCTCATTTATTGTGAGTTTTTAGCATGAAGGGCTGTTGGATTTTGTTGAAGGCCTTCTCTGAATCTATTGAGATAATCGTGGTTTTTGTCTTTGGTTCTCCATTTATGTGATGGATTATGTATGTGGACTTGCATATGTTGAACCAGCCTTGCATCCCTGGGATGAAGCCTACTTGATCGTGATGAATAAGCTTTTTGATGTGCTGTTACATTTGTTTTGCCAGTATTTTATTTAAGATTTTTGCATTGATGTTCATCATGGATATTGGCCTGAAGTTTTCTTTTTTAGTTGAGTCTCTGCCTGGTTTTGGTATCAGGATGATGTTGGTCTCATAAAATGAGTTAGGGAGGATTCCCTCTTTTTGTATTGTCTTATGTAGTTTCAGAGGGAATGGAACCAGCTCCTCTTTGTACATCTGGTAGAATTCGTCTGTGAACCTGTCTGGACCTGGACTTTTTTTTGGTTAGTAGCCTATTGATTGCTGCCTCAACTTCAGCCCTTGTTTTTGGTCTATTCAGGGTTTCAGCTTCCTCCTGGTTTAGTCTTGGTAGAGTACAAGTGCCCAGGAATTTATCCATTTCTTCCTGGTTTACTGGTTTATGTGCATAGAGCTGTTTGTAGTAATCTCTGATGGTAGTTTGTATTTCTGTGGGATCAGTAGTGATATCCCCTTTATCTTTTTTTAATTGCATCTATTTGATTCTTCTCTCTCTTCTTTTTTATTAGTCTGGCTAGTGGTCTATTTTGTTGATCTTTTCAAAAAACAAGCTCCTAGATTTATTGATTTTTTGAAGGGTTTTTTGTGTCTCCATCTCCTTCAGTTCGGCTCTGCTCTTAGTTATTTCTTGTCTTCTGCTAGCTTTTGAGCTTTTTGATCTTTCTCCTCTAGCTCTTTCAATTTTGATGATAGGTTGTCAATTTTAGATCTTTCCTTGTTTCTCATATGGGCATTTATGGCTATAAATTTCCCTCTTGACATTGCTTTAAAGGTGTCCCAGAGATTCTGGTAAGTTGTGTCTTCATTCTGATTGGTTTCGAAAAGCATCTTTATCTCTGCCTTCATTTCATTGTTTATCCAGTCGACACTCAGAAGTAAGTTGTCAGTTTCCA
The DNA here is from genome assembly GCF_009761245.1 of Sapajus apella. Taxonomy (NCBI): domain Eukaryota; kingdom Metazoa; phylum Chordata; class Mammalia; order Primates; family Cebidae; genus Sapajus; species Sapajus apella. The sequence goes on from NW_022436948.1 coordinate 8,807,994, forward strand.
AGTGGTTGTGTGGATTTGAATGTGTTTCTTAACCCTGAGTTCTAGTCTGATCATGCTGTGGTCTGATAGACTGTTATGATTTCCATTCTTTTGCATTTGCTGAGGAGTGATTTGCTTCCAATTATGTGGTCAGTTTTAGAGTAAGTGCAATGTGGTGCTGAGAAAAATGTATCTTCTGTGGATTTGGGGTGGAGCATTCTGTATATGTCTATTAGGTCTGCTTGGTCCAGCTCTGTATTCAAGTCCTGGATGTCCTTGTTAATTTTCTGTCCTGTTGGTCTAATATTTACAGTGGAGTGTTGAAGTCTCCCACTATCATTGTGTGGGAGTCTAAATCTCCTTTTAGGTTGTTAAGAACTTGCTTTATGTATGTGGGTGCTCCTGTGTTGGGTTCGTATATATTTAGGATAGTTAGCTCTTCTTGTTGGATTGATTATTTTACCATTATGTAATACCCTTGTCTCTTTTGATCTTTATTGAAGTACATTTTATCAGAGACTAGGATTGCAACCCCTGCTTTGTTTTGTTCTCCATTTGCTCGGTAAATCTTCCATCCCTTTGAGTTTGTATGTGTCTTTGTATGTGAGATGGGTTTCCTGAATACAGCACACTGATGGGTCTTAACTTTTTATCCAGTTTGCCAGTCTGTGTCTTTTGATTGGGGCGTTTAGGCTGTTTACATTCAATGTTAATGTTGTTATGTGTGAATTTGATCCTGCCATTTTGTTACTGGCTGGTTTCTTGCCCGTTAGTTGACTCATTTTCTTCATTGCATCTTTGGTCTTTGCCATTTGGTGTGCTTTTGCAGTGGCTGGTAGTTGTTCCTTTCTGTGCTTAGTGTTTCTTTCAGGAGCTCTTGTAGGGGAGGTCTGGGGGTGACGAAATATCTCAGTAGTTGCTTGTCTGTAAAGGATTTTATTTCTCCTTCACTTAAGAAGTGTAGTTTGGCTGGATATGAGATTCTGTGTTGAAAGTTCTTTCTTTAAGGATATTGAATATGGGTCCCCACTCTCTTCTGGCATGTAGGGTTTCTGCCGAGAGATCTGCCGTGGGTCTGATTGGCTTCCCTTTGTGGGTGACCTGACCTTTCTCTCTGGCTGCCCTTAGCATTTTTTCCTTCATTTCAACCCTGGTGAATCTAACGATTATGTGCCTTGGGGTTGCTCGCCTTGAGGAATATCTTTGTGGAGTTCTCTGCATTTCTTGGATTTGAGTGTTGGACTGCCTTGCTAGGCTTGGGAAGTTCTCCTGGATAACATCCTGGAGTGTTTCCCAGCTTGTATTCATTCTCCCCGTCATATTCAGGTACACTGATCAAGCATAGATTAGATCTTTTTACATAATCCCATATTTCTTGGAGGCTTTGTTCATTTCTTTTCACTCTTTTTTCTCGTCTCCCTGTTTTTATTTCAATTGAGTTGATCTTCAATCTCTGATAGCCTTTCATCTGCTTGATTTAGCTATTAAAACTTGTATTTGCTTCATGTAGTTCTTGTGCTGTGTTTTTCAACTCCATAAAGTCGTTTATGTTCTTCTCTAAGCTGGTTATTCTAGTTAGCATTTCGTCTAACCTTTTTTCAAGGTTTTTGGTCTCTTTGCATTGGGTCAGAACATGTTCCATTAGCTCAGAAAAGTTTGTTATTATCCACCTTCTGAAGCCTGTTTGTCAATTCATCGCACTCTTTCTTGGTCATATTGTGTTCCTGTGTTGTTGAGGAGTTGTGATCCCTTGAGGGAGAAGAGGTGTTCTGGTCTTCGATGGCTTCATTTTTTTTGCGCTAGTTTTTTCGCATCTTCGTGGATTTACCTGGCTGTGATCTTAGGGAGCTGGTTGATGAGGTCACTTGTCTGCCTGTCGAGGCACTACTAGGTTTCCAGGGACCCCTTCAGGTTACTAGGTAGGCTTCCTGTGTCTTTTTTGTTTACACTGGGAGGTTAGGCCCGCCTCTTCTGCTGACCTGGAGGTGCTGCTGGGTGGTCAAGAATACCATCCTGTTGCTACATAGGCTTCCTGTGTTTTTTGTTAAAACATGAAGCCTAGTCCCACCTCTTTAATGGTGGGTTGTGTCTTTCCTCCACAGGGCTGGATCATTCAGGGTTCAGCTCAGACTGAGGCACTGGCTGCATTACCTGCTAGTTAGTGCTTCAGCCCTCTGGGGTTTGTGGGGGAGGGTAGGGACCTGCCCAGCCGCACAGTCTGTCTCCCCACTTTCAGCTCCCTCTCTCTTGGGTCATGGGGGAGGGGCCCGCCTAGCTGCTCCATCTGCAGGCTCTCCTGGCTGGCTTATGGGCTTACGCATTTGCTTAGATCTGAGCGACAGTCCGGCACACCGTCCTGGATTATTATTCAACTCTGTGCCTGTAATTCCTGGTGCTTGACTGGCAAAGATCCCCTGTTCTGTGTATTGCTGAGGCTTTGGGGGGAAGTGCTGTATCTGGACTGGAGTGCCAGAGGGGGATCCCCCAACTTACCGGTCAGATGCACTTTCTGGGTGAAGCAGCACCCCTCCCTGCCTCAGTCTGCCCTGCCTGGACTTTGCTCACCGTCCAACCAGACCCGTTGAAATGCACCTGGTACCTCAGTTGGAGCTAGGAGATCTCGATTTCTGCGTCTCTCTCGCTGGGTGTTGTGCACCGGAGTTGTGTCTATTCGGCCATCTTGACTCCCTCGCCATTGATGAATTTTAATAATTTCTAAATTAGGCACAGTAAGAGGTGAACAACTAAAACTACTAATAAAACAGGACAATTATACTGTAATAAAGATTATGTGAGTGTGGTCTGTCTCCCTTAAAATATCTTATTGTACTGCAATGTACTCACCTATTTTCAGACCATGGCTGACTGTGGGTAATAAACTGTGGAAATTAAAATCACAAATAAGTGGGGGTACTTCTGTAGTCTTTGAGAGTACCTTAAAACTGTAGCAACATTTTGCATTGCTGGGGCACCACTTCAATTTTATACCGGGTTATCCATTATTTATAACCTAGATTATGCGGTTCTGCAGGGAAAACTCATCTAAATTCTTAAGAGATAGTCATTACTTTAAATGCTATCAGACTAAAAGTCATCTAAATTCTTAAGAGATAGTCATTACTTTAAATTAAATGCTATCAAACTAAAAGTATGTGCTGATAATACTTTGGATACACTTGAATAAACAGAAGACAGATTTTGAAAATGTGTTTTCTTCAAACTCTGTGAGTGCTCAGCATACCCAGAAGTCCCTCTAAAGAGGAAACCCCATCGACAGCTTCAGTGGTTCATAAATCCACAAATGCCACAAAAAATACCAAGGAGCCTGGGCATGGTGGATCACGCCTGTAATCCCAGCACTTTGGGAGGCCGAGGTGGGCAGATCCCCTGAGGTTGGGAGTTCAAGACCAGCCTGACCAACATGGAGAAACCTTGTCTCTACTAAAAATAATAACTAACAAAATTATTAGCCGGGTGTGGTGGTGCATGCCTATAATCCCAGCTACTCGGGAAGTTGAGGCAGGAGAGGTTGCGGTGAGCCAAGATCACGCCACCAGCTTTGGCAACAAAACCGAGACTGCATCTCAAAAAATAAAGAATACAATTTATCTTCAACATCTTTATATGTATTCACATGAAAAATTTTAATTTACCCTCAAAAGTAAACTTTGTCATCACTATGTGAACTCCATTCGCAAATGTAAATAGTCAATCTTATGCAGGCAGAAAGGAGAGTTCTGAGGCAGACCTAAAACACCCTGAGGTCCCTGGTCAGACTCCTCAGACACAGCATGGTGTGGCTGTTCGTTCCTGAAGAAAGCACTCTTAAGATGTCAGCATTACATCTGTGTCCTAAGTTTTCCAGGAGAATGCATTTTTAAAATTAAGAAAGAATGGACCAGAATGACAGTGAACTGCTCATTTTAGAATGTTCTTTATTCTGACAGTTATTGGACAAATATAAGGCATGTTCACAAGTGTCTGAAGTTATGTACAAAACACACCCATTCAACAGATGCTCCTCTTCTCCTTTTGTACTTGCACTGCAAACGGGTCCTTATGCACGTTAACATCCATAGCGCTCAATTCTCATGAATATTCAGACAATGTTTTCGGAACCACCATGGACAATCTGTTTCAAACTAAGGCATGAGCTTCTACGAACTAAGTCACTAAGACACCAGAACTCACAGTGAACAAAGGCAGATGAAGGTGACAAAATCAGCTCATAAATTCATGACTCTTAAGTTTCCAGTGGAACAAAGAACACATTGAAAAACGTTTTTTTGATCCTTCATGTCGGAGAAAAATGGAATGTGTCCAGAATTCACAGTTCTAGATTTACCACTGTCTACAAGTCACAAAACAATATCTAATTTTTCCATGGTTTCTAATGTAGTTAGTTTTGCTCTTAGGCCACAGAACAAGATTGCATGCATTACTTTACAAAATGTCAAACACAGGACGATTGTAACACAGACACTTCAGGGTTGTCTAAATGCACAGCTTCTCTTTTTGTGGTGGGTGGGAAAGGAGAATGACGGTGGCCGTTTCCACACACCGCCCGTTGTGTGCTCAGCACAACTGGATGCGGCCCCCACGCACTTGCTGACTGACTCACAGAAGAACAGAAGCTGCTGAGGAGGCAGTGGAGTTCCAACTGCAGGCTCCAACCGGGGGCTGGGATGATGGACACACAGCCTCGACTCCAGGGGGCTAAAATCTTAGTCAATGCTAATTAAAAAGTGTTTTGTAAGTGATTTTTGAAAATCAGATTACATCTATAAAAGATGAAAGTAAACAATTTATCAGGGGGAACATAAAATAATAAAAGCAGATGGCATTTCACAAAGAGGAGATTTGAATCTTGGTCTAAGTCAGCCAATATTTTAACATTAACTATAAATTATTAAAATGTAGTTTGCTTATTCCCATTCTTAAAATGCAGAATCTCTGAGGAAAAACGTAGGCATATTTTCAGGAATACAGACCCATGTAAAAAATTTAAAGAGTCAGTTTCATCTCTCTTGCAAGCTACTAGAACAGGGTTTTCAAACACAAAAAGGTAACTAACAAATGTGGGGTGCTTGAATATGTTAAGAATTCTTATCCCTAGAATACTGCTTCGAGGCCCTGCAATACTTCCCAAAGGAAGACGCCCATCTAAAAGAGCTCCGTGCAGCCCCCGCGACCCATGAATGTGGCAGCTGTCATTCTATTAGCCACTGCTTGGCCATCATCAAAGAATTTACTCAGAGTGGGGAAATTACTCAATATCAACTATGTTAGCGATTTCCATGTATTGAGCTTTGTGACGCACAATGCACGAGGGTCTTGAAATGTTTGCTTTTTACACCAGTGGTAGGAAATTGTGATTCCTCCGATTCAACATGCCAGTGGATGAGCTTTAGTGAAGGCAGCTCCCGATTCTCAGTGGGCCAGCCTCTTCCAGAAGGTGCAGGCTACTACTCTTCCGACAGATCACGACCCCGGCAGGCCGGGCAAGCGCTCTGCCCTTTAAGCCACTGCTTAAAGCACTGAAAGGGAGAAAGCAAAATCAGGAGAGGCCTTCAGGGCCATGAGGAAGCCAAGCTCCCCTGTGCTGCTGGGCTCCTTGGCGGGTGCGGCTCACTGGCCCTTCATCTCCCTTGGGCCTGGAGCTGCCCAATACTCAGGGACACCAACGCCTGCTCAGGCCAGAGTGTGGACAAAGCTCCAGCAGCCACCGATCCCACCTCAGGGTCAGGTCCTGAGCGCTCTGGGCCTCTGACTTAGCCTCAGGGGGTGCCTTGCCCTGAGCCCTGGCTCCAGTCTCAGCTCTTCCACTTCAGTTGTGCTGAATTCCAGAGCCTGGCATTCTTGGCCCTATGACCCAATCACTCATTCTTAGCCCATCCCTCGGCCTGCCCTCAACCCCTGGCTCTGGAACAGCCCACCAGCCTGCACGCCACACTCCTGCGGCCTCTGCCCACACTGCTGAGGCTGAGGCCAGTCAGCTAGCCCAGACATAAGACCCTGTACCCAAAGGAGGCAGACCACACCAAAGAGACTCAGCAAGTGGTCTCAATTCCTTTTAGTGAGTATGCTATATTTATCCCGTTGCAAAAAATGAGCAAATCCCATGGCAGAGACCTCATCTGTTCTAACCCAGCAGCAGGGGTACACACAAATGCACACACAGATCCCAGAATGGTGCGGCAGGACTGTCGCCGGGTCAGGCAGAAGAGACTAAGTTCAGTTTGGTTTTTGTCCTCTAAAATATTTAACTGACTTCATATACTACACTAAGTTAAAAAAAAAAAAAAATGGTTTCACTGTTTCTCCACTTGGTCAAGTGCGGTCAAGTGCGTAAGACCACCTCTCAAGGAACTAATACTGCTTTGAATCTCAGCACCAGTGAGTGGCGGGAGCTGCCGCTCTCCTCTCCCCACATGGGATGGAAAGGACGCGGGACTGCCCCTCCCGCAGCTGGTGTGTGGACAGGGAGTCAGTGAACACTGACACTGGAGGTGTGCAAAGAAAGGGTTTGAAAGCACAAGAAACACTGATGACTAGAAGACAATTCCTTTCTTATTTTCAAAACAGTTGACGGTTCCAATGCATGCTGTACAATGGCCAGAAAGAGCTCTTACCCCTTTGTGATACTTGTGCCCGCATTTGAGCACACGCACATTTTTTGATTTGAAGACCTCGTGGCATATTTCACAGGAACTCACAGCTGGTGCCTGTGGAAACAAACAGACCTGAATAATAAAGAACTACATTTTTTTTTAATGACATGAGTTCTTCCTTCAAGTGGCCTTCAAACGTCTTTTGCCACAAAGTGTGGCAGACTATTCACAATCACAGCTAAACAGTCTAACTTTTTTTTTTTTGGTGAAATGGAGTTTTGCTCTTGTTGCCCAGGCTGGAGTGCAATGGCATGATCTCAGCCCACCACAACCTCCGCCTCCTGGGTTCAAGCGATTCTCCTGCCTCAGCTTCCCAAGTAGCTGGGATTACAGGCATGTGCCACCACGCCTGGCTAATTTTGTATTTTTAGTGGATATGGGGTTTCTCCATGTTGGTCAGGCTGGTCTTGAACTCCCAACCTCAGGTGATCCGCCTGCCTCGGCCTCCCAAAGTGCTGGGATTACAGGCGTGAGCCACCATGCCCGGCCAGAAACAACTTATTTTTTAGCAGCATTTCTTAACAATATAAAAACACAAAAACATACTTTTTAAAAAAGCTTACTTAGAAAGTTCTAATTTCCTCAGAGAAAAAACTGTTTTATGTGGCTAAAAGAGTCCCAGGTGAAGATTAACATACCTAAAGTGTAGTATGGGCTAATCATGTGGTATGGCATAATTAATCATTCATCTAATCATCTAAGAGTTGAGGGCAGTAAATTCCAACACATCCACACAATGGACTATTGTGTAGCCAAGGCAAATCATGATGGAAGTCCATAATCCCTGACACAGAAAGCTGGCCCCAACAGCCTGCTGAATGAAAGCAGCTAACAAGACAGTATGTATCAGATATAACTCACTTTTTAATAAACATGCTGCAATGCAAGTATACATACATGCCTAGAAAAGCATGTTAACAGTGGTTGCCCCCAGGTTAAGGGAGATTTAACCTTTGTCTTTACTGTTTTCTAGTTTCAATGAGGATGGATTACTTGTGCAAATCAAAATAAAACAAATGGATGGCTCATCCGGCAAACATCCATGGGCAGGGACTGTGTGGGGCACGGGACACAGAGATGAATGGAGGGCTGTGGCCTCAGCAGCTCACAGTCTGGTGAGCACAGACAGTGCTTTCGATGCGAGCGCAGACCTGAGTGCTGCCTGGGACTCCAGGCATAGCGTTCTCCCTGCAACTCACAACACTTACCCTACTAGCACTGCACCATTAACTTCTACTCTACCTGACTGCCTCTTAACTCTGAGCACCTTGAAGGCACGAAATGAATCCCATCAGGGTCCTTAGCAGCTGGCAAAAAACCTAGCCTACACTCATGCTCTAAAAACCCCTGCTGAGGGAGCCAGCGAATGCAGGCAGCCCTGGCAGTGGGATCCAGTTCAGGAAGTGGCGCTGGGGCCTGAGAGGACCTTGAATTGCTGTCCAGCGTTCTGCCGTCCTTTCCCAAGGCATGACTCAGCCTGAGAGGCAGATGCTGCAGAATGAGGGTTCATGCCCCTCCACTGCTGCCCGTGACTTGAGGGTCAGGGAGAAGAGGAAGTGCCAGCACGGGGAAGAGCCAGTGAAGGCTTCTCCAATGCCCAGTGCAAAGCTCGGGGCCAGGTTTAGTGTGAAAAAATCTGCACTTCACTTGACTGTTTTCTGTTTCCCAGCAAAGACGGGCACAGTGTATTTCTAAGTAAAACGAAAAAAGGACAGCCACAATAAAAACAACAACAAAAACCCAGCCCCTCAGAGAACATACAAAGTCTAACTAGAGTATTCGGTTTTGACTAATTCATATATACGTGCATACAGGAGTTTAGAAACATATATACCAAAGTGGTAATACTGGTTACAGGGTGGGTTTTTGTTTTTTTTAAGACGGAGTCTCACTCTGTCACCGAGGCTGTAGTGCAGTGGCACAATCTCAGCTCACTGCAACCTCCACCTACGGATTCAAGCAATTCTCCTGCCTCAGCCTCCTGAATAGCTAGGACTACATGCATGTGCCACCACAATTCTTTTGTATCTTTAGTAGAGATGGGGTTTCACTGTGTTAGCCAGGATGGTCTCAATCTCCTGATGTCGTGATCCGCCCATCTCAGCCTCCCAAAGTGCTGGGATTACAAGCATAAGCCACCATGCCCAGCCAACAGGGTGGGTTTTTAAATGCCCTTTTTTCTATTGTGAGTATGTAATGCTTTTGTAATTTAAATAGTAATACTTTTAACAAACTATGATTATCAAATTAGGTCCCAGTTTGAATACATATTTTTCTTTCTCATACAATTTGGTGAAGTTTAAGTCAGCTTTTATATCTTCATTACTATAAACATCCACCATGAAGCAAAGAGAGAACTCTCTTCTCCAGGCAATCATGGTCTATCTTGGGGTGGGGGTGGCCACGATACCACATTCACTTTGCACATGCACACACGTGACCCATCACGGAAACACCCAAGAGAGGAGGGACTCCAGCCAGGTCTTGCAGGAATGCCCTACCTGCTCGGAAGCTCCCTCACTGGGGTGTGGGTGGGGCTGAGGCCCTTTAGAGCTGAGTGTATGCAGTGTGAAAAGTCTCCAAAGAGTAGTGGAAAGTGAAAACGTCTGGGAGGAATAAAATCCTAAGTTTACGAAAAGACTCAATGCCTGCTCAAGTTAGCAAAGCAGTACTCTGTGCAGTCTCCTACTGCTGGCTCCCTGGCTGAGGTGATGGGGCCTGCAACTCTTCCCCCTGTGGTTGTTGGTTATACTCTTACACCATAGATGGACAAAAGGGAAGATGTGCTTGACACCAGAATTCCATCCAGAGCCCACGGCCCTGAACCACACAGATGAGAGGCCCTCTTGTAGCCACCCCTGTGGTCCCTACTGCATGGTTCCAGCGTCAGCCAGTCCCTGTGGTGAGGATGAGGGAATGACACGGGACAGCCACAAGTCGAAAGGCCCACTCTGAGCTACCTCCAGGCCTTCAGCCAAGTGAATGCGGGCAAGCTATGTGAGCTATCTGTGCCTCCGTTTCCTTATTATAAATAAAGATAATTACACTGCCTTATCAATTCAGATCATAGATATTGTAGTATTTTATGAAACCTTCTATGTAAATTAAACATTCTTATTGTCTAAAAGGAAAATAAACAACTTAATCACTACACAAATTCCAGGCAAGTGTAGCCTATTCCATTGTCCCTTCTCAGGCATGGACAGCAAGCAGCCTCTCTGGAGCACAGAGCAGACCCAGTCATCCTACAGCAGCCTCTGACCCAGACAACAGCCTGGGCAAGCAGCGGTGCCTGGGCTCAGTGCTAGTAAGTGATGGAACCAATCTGTGCAATTCCAAAGCCATGGTTACACAGAAGAAAATTATTCAAAAATGATTTCCCCAACTGTTCAAAATACCAGAGTGGATGTACAAAGTTCCTATATTTAACCATCTGCAGCAAAACGAGGGCAAGAGAGAGAAGACCCAGTTCCCCCACAGCGGTCAGAGCCCATGTCACTCGTGTGCAGGGACCTATTTCCATGCTGGGACCGAGACCCAGGGTACCAGAGCAGAGACCATGACCTCAGCCACTCACTGACTGCTCTAACTGGACACGTTCACCTACACTGAAATTCAGTTTCTAATTTTAGGATCAAATAAATTAGGTCTAGAAATGAATGGGGCTAAAACAGGGATTAAAAATTTTGTTTCCTTATTTTTCATTAAAAAAACTATTCAGTTATACTTACAACCCTCAAAGGGACATCTTCTGCTTTCTGCCCCTTGGTTTTGGGTGATGGTGCAACAATCGCCGAGGGTGGGCCCTGGGAGGACCTGGTCACAGGGGTGGCAGGGCTGGGCTCACGTGTCCTCTTGTCCTTTCCTGGGTTTGGCTGTGAAGATAACAGGGGTGGTGGGCAGGGCACAAAAGGGAAGCAAAGTTCAGTTACACAACAACTTGACCACCTTCTCTCTTTAGTACACTGCTCTCTCTGTTTTGAAGCTTTTTTTTTAAACAATTCTCATATTTTATAAATAAAAAAGGATGAAATGGAACATCTGGATAAAATACCTTTTTCTTTTTCTGTTCATCGAGAATGTGTTCTGTCACTCTTTGGACAATTTCATCAATACTCAATCCTGAGAGTGAGTTCTTGTTTTTGCTTCGCACTTTTTTAATAAAACCAGCAAGCTCGGTGCTGAAAGGCAAAGTGACAACAGAAAGTTCTCTACCGCTAAGAAATACTACATGCCAATATTAATCCAACAGCCCAACCCGAAGAAACAAAGACAAGGCACACAAAATTAATTTGAAAACCACTGATAATAACAGTCACTGTATCTAAAAGCAGGTCTTTTTTTAAGACAGAGTCTCACTCTGTTGCCCAGGCTGGAGTGCAGTGGTGCCATCCTGCTTACTGAAACCTCCGCCTCTCGGGTTCAAGCAATTTTTGTATTTTATAAGAAGAGATGGGGTTTCATCAAATTAGCCAGGCTGGTCCTGAACTCCTGACATCATGTGATCCACCTGCCTCAGCCTGGCCTAAGCCACCAAGCCTGCTGGCCAATCATATTTTAACTGCCCCTTTGTTTACAAACTTCCATTTCGAAGGCTGTAATTAACACTGTCTCAGAAATAACAGCATATCCCGAAGGTCATTCCTGAGCACAGGGTCCTTTGTTCCAAGCTGCATTTCAGAGACACTGCCTCTACCTTACCATCTCCCACAGCTGAGACAAGAGGCACCTCTGGCCCCCTGGCACCAGCCTGCACAGCAGAAACCAGAGGTGGAGGCAGAAACACTCCTGAAGAGCTTGCCATCACCCCAACCCTATTTACAGCTCCTGCTTACTCAGGTAAGGGCAGCTTTTCCCCACTCACAAGAACACCTTGTTAACATGTTCACATGCCCCATTCACCGTGGAATTCCATTCAGTCTTCAACCTCATACTCTAACAAATCAGAGGTCTTGCCTGACAAGGTATAGGTTGCTGCTGCCTTCTTTGCTATATGTAATTTTGTTTCCCCAAATGATGCAAAATTATTGTCATGCAGTTCATTTACTGATTCCATAAAGCTAGTTTTAGATAGTGTTATTGGTCTCACCAAAATCTTAGCAAATTGTCATGGGTTCTGAAGAGATCCTATGACATTACCCAGTGGTCAATGTTTTCAATTTACATATGCACATTAAAAAATTTATTTGAGGCCAGGTGTGGTGGCTCATGCCTGTAACCTCAGCACTTTGGGAGGCCAAGATGGGTGAATCACTTGAGATCAGGAGTTCAAGACTAGCCTAGCCTATATGGTGAAATCCCATCTCTACTAAAAATACGAACATTAGCCAGGGTTGGTGGTGCATGCCTGTAATCCCAGCTTCTCAGGAAGCTGAGGCAGGAGAATCGCTTGAACCCAGGAGGCAGAGGTTGCAGGGAGGCAAGATGCCATTGCACTCCAGCCTAGGTGACAGAGACGGACTCTGTCTCCAAAAAAAAAAAACAATTTATTTGAAAATACTTATTTCTATATTTACAAAAAGAAGGAGCACCTGTCGTCTTTCTGAGCAAAACAACGATGCAACCCTTTTCATGTTAACACCTAACTGCTCTTGATTTTCTCTGGTCAGGAAACTTCAGCTCAACTAAGCATGGAACAGTCACAGACATTTTCTGTTCGTACCTGTTGTAACATGGGAATACCACTGACAGGTGCTCAATTATACTATTGAACGGCTTTTTTGGAGACTGGCTTGAACGTGCAGCACGTCCTGGAGGAACATGTTGCTTCTGATTAGCCACAGGTCTTTGCTCTGACAGAGCTGCCTGGCCAGCCCTTTTTGGCCCTGGCAGCTGAGTGGCTTCAGGCTGACTGGGAGGTGGCCCTGGCAAGAGTGCAGGAGGAGCCTCCTCTGGGGAATCGCCGGCAGAGAACACATTGGGATCCCTGTGAACTGCTGCGTGGCTTCCAGTCACGTCGCTTGCAGAAGTCACAAGCCCTGGGTCATCGTGGCCTGAAGAGTCAGGGAGTAACTCAGCATAAGCCTGTGAGGAACACACCAGAGTATGGATCACTTAGGGCTTCCCTTGAATTAAGAGGAACAAATGCCAAGGGCAAAGGCTGCTGAATGGATACAACAATAACGCAGCCCAGAAGCTCCATGCACAGGAAACCTGAATACTGCGAATTAAATATTTTTGTTTAAAAGAATTATTGATAATAACTTGTTAGTTATTAGAACAAGAGTAGGAGGGCTCAGACTTCTAAATAATTTTCTCTATAGGTCACTATTTTCTCTGTAAGATGAGAAAAACCACCTAAACTAGACCACTTCACCTGCCTACTGGCCGTCCTTCAGCCTGGTCACACTTCTCCCCTTCCAAGCTAAACCATGTAGCTGACAGATGGAACATCACAGTCCCCATACTCCCCAGAGCCGTCTCCATCTCAGGAGGGCCACCTCCTCTTCCCTTCCCAGCCCCACACTGTTGCGTTCTCCTGGCAGCTCTCAAGCCTCTGTCCATACCTGCAGTGCTGATGCTCCTCCCCAGGCAGCTGCCTGAGGCCGAATCTTTTAAAAAGTTTTCAGTCTAGAATATTTTCCTCAGATCCAAATCTGCAAATCCACTTGGGCGATTCCAAGGCAACCCAAACTCAATGTGTAGGAAACCAGCCTCAGGCAGCCTCCCCAATCCTGCTCTTCCCCTAGTACTCCTGGACGGAAGCCCAAGACTCACCCTTGACTCCCATGTGGACACATGGGGCCCGGTCTCCTGAGCAGCATGGCGCCTGCAAATGTACCCCTAACCACCTCTCTCACATCTGTTCTCTTCCCTCCACCCCCACTGTCATGCCCCATCCAGGACAGGCTGATGGCATAAGCTGATAACCAGCCAACTGGAAATCACTCAAGCCCCTCCTCAACACTCCCCCACACTAGTAAGCTCATCTTCAAAAAGCACACTAGCTCCCTGTAACCCTCAGATACATTCCGAGACCCCCAGTGAATGCCTGAGATCACAAAGAGTACCAAATCCTATGTATAATATGCACGAATTCCTTTTTCCTTCATCACAATTTCACAGACAGGATTCGTTCTGACCACAGATCTTAGCAACTTCAGGATACAATCTTTTCTCTCTTCTTGTTAGGTCAAGAATTTTCAGGTCTTCACCTAAAGGAAGCATTTTATTGCTTCTATAGCATATCTGAATGACCAGCATCATTACTCCCATGGTTTGGGGCCATTATGGAGTAAAATAGGGGCGACTTGGACACAAGCACTGGGGTAATGAGAAGTTCATCTGGTCACTGAGACGGTTTCTAGGTGCTTGTGGGCAGGGAGCAGCAACAGCATGAAGATGCTGGACAAAGGGAGGAGGCATGTCACAGGTGTGACCTTGTGAGATTTCAGATTTTATCACGCTACTCAAAACAGTGTGCAATTTAATACTTATGGATTATGTATTTCTGGAAATTTCCATTGAGTATTTTCTAACTGCGGTTGTCTGTAGATAATAAACCACGAAAAGTGAAGCTGTGAAGAAGGAAGATTCCTGTATGAATCTGCTGCTGTTCTCTTATTTGAGACCTATCTCATCTGGCCTAAGGAAGCTAGAAGCATCCAAACTGCTGTAACACAGCTTTTAAGGCGACTCCCTTGGCTCTGCCCCTGGGTACTTCTCCAGCCCGTGTCATACTGAGCTTCTATGACAGCAGGAAAGGAGTGTGTTCTCTCTCTCTCTAGGCTCCAGGTGCACTGTGTGTTCCATCTAGAGCTCTGACCCTCCAAACACACCCCCTCCTCCTTTGTCTGGTAAGTTCCTACTGCAGATCTCTGTCTCTGGGAGAGTTCTGGAATCTTCTGCTGAGGCTACACCTCTAGATTAGGTTAGTGGCCCCTGATTCACACTGCTCTAGCATTTTCCCTTGAGAAACCTCACTCCCCGTGCAGCTAACTATGGATTTAAAGTCTGTCTTTCCCCAAGCCAGTGTGCACTTTGAGGGCACAGCCCACATCAATCTTTATCACCACTAATTACCCAGTGAATGAATCAGGGAGAAATGAGATACAAAGTAAATAATTTTTAGGCACACTTATTACTCAAGCTCCTAGAATACTAAGAGTTCCCAGAATTTTGGATATGAAAATTCTTTTGAGTATTTATGAAATAACGTAAGTTAGAATTACAAACTAATAGTAAAATACCCTATTATTGAGAGCCAACATTTTCTCTATATGTATCTGTTACAAGAACTTGGAAAAACGATAAATGAGAAGTGCCCTTTAATGTAATTCTAAATAAAACTGCACGTTCAATGGAGAGGAAACTGGATCTCAACACAATATTCTACTCAGTTCAGGGTGGCCACACGTTTTCCACACTTAATTATTTTTTCAGATGAATTCACAGTAAGTTTGAATGTTTACTGTACAATGTACTGGTGAGAAAGAGACATTCAAGGCCAGGCTGAGATCTAACTCACGTGAGGGAAGGGCCACAGTGGGAGGCCCAGAGAGGGCCGCCCCTGACAGGTTTCCAGGGGCAGGCAGGATGCAGAGGACGGAGTTCCAAGCCACAAACAGCCCAGGCAAAGGTCTGGCAATAGTGGGAGGGTGCAAATCACATGGTGGGAAAGAGTCTCCTCTGTCTTTAGGAACCAGATTTCACTGTCCTGCCACAACATTCTGGAACCTCTCTCTTTCAGCTCTTGAACACAGTCCCCCTTTAATTTTGTTTTTCTTTTATACCTACGTTTTCTCTCAAGATCTAACTTTAAATGTCTATAGTCTGATCTCCTCTGGGCCTAATTCATTTCAATTTAGTATTTACTAAGCAACTGTTCTGTGCCCAAATCTAAGAAATACGGGTTTAGCCATATCGTAAAGTCCACAAAATACAATTTATGCTTTTCTTTACTGTGCTGTGTATTAAAATAAAAAGACAAGATTATTCACAGTTATTCACAAGATTCAGCAAATACCTCAAACAAGCAGTAAAATATGATGTGCCAGACCAACAAAGCCCTTTATGTCTCTGACATAGCAGCTTTTATTCTGTATTTGAGGGGGAAATCTCTTAAATTTTGGTCTTATGCACCAAATATCTAGGAATAAGAGTATAATCTGAGGTGGTGACAGGGTTCTGCTTGAATCACAGGCACCTGGATTATTCATTCAAAGTTAGGAATACATATACCAGACACACACACACACACACACACACACACACACACACACACACACGGCACCTGGATTATTCATTCAAAGTTAGGAATACATATACCGCCCCCCCACACACACACACACACAGAGATTGAGGCAGGGGGAGAGAGGAAAGAAAGGAGCCAGGCCAAGGTACAGGAGAATGATAGAAATGTAGCAATGGTGTATTCACCTCAGTCCATTCCTCATACAGATGTGGAAAGACTGATCTATTTTATATAAGAATGTTATAAAGCTTAAAAGGTTAACCAGTAGCACCAATAATGAAAACATTAAGTCAAGTATTAATCAATCTCATCCTCACTCCCAGAAAACAGTAACAAATAACTACTTTGGCCAGTTAAGAAATAAATTATGTTAAAAAAAAAAATGTGCTAGACTTACCATGTTACAGGTGGGAAATGAAAGCTCAGAAATCTGCACTTTAGAAAGTTCGCTGAGCCGAGAACCATTTTTAATTGCCTTAATTTGTTCTTCAAATTGAGACTGTGAGTAGAAAGGAAAGGGTGGGAAAGCCACGACTGCCAATTAATACTTTGTTTCTTACTATACATTATAAATGAAACATGACTGTCTTGTAAGGAAATTCAAAATAAGACCTCATTAATCCGAATGCTCCACAGCCTTTTCAAACATAATGCCTCTAATCTTACCAATCAAGGCAGAAGTCAAGATGGTTAATTAAGAAAATACCATTATGTCCATGAAAAGCTCATACTTTCGACAAAAAATATATTATTGATAATAACAGACAAAAAAGAAATAGTTTCAATATGACACTAGCCTCCCGAGAATTAAAAATATCATAAAGATTTTGACAGAATTAAAAGACTTTTTTTACAACTTACCTTTGCTTTCTCAATCTCTTTTGTAACATTAGAACGAAACAATTCCCATGAACATATGTCAGACTCCATGTCAGGATATGCTGCAGAATCACTGAAAAAGTATAATATAAAACTGGTTTAGAAATTAAAAAAATTAAAAGCACTTACGTACAAATAAACATCTAAACATGAGAGAAAGATACATTTTTTTTTTTTTTTGGGACGGAGTTTCGCTCTTGTTACCCAGGCTGCAGTGCAATGGCGCGATCTCGGCTCACCGCAACCTCCGCCTCCCGGGTTCAGGCAATTCTCCTGCCTCAGCCTCCTGAGTAGCTGGGATTACAGGCATGCACCACCATGCCCAGCTAATGTTTTTGTATTTTTAGTAGAGACGGGGTTTCACCGTATTGACCAGGATGGTCTCGATCTCTTGACCTCGTGATCCACCCGCCTCGGCCTCCCAAAGTGCTGGGATTACAGGCTTGAGCCACCGTGCCCGGCGGAAAGATACATTTAACATGATCAAATATACACAAAAAACCCCAACTATTTTTAAAGAATTGCTTATCTTAGAAACTTGCCTCTAGAGACACTTTAGAAAATTTTAATAAAAACTCTAAAACTGAAGGGCAGAGAGAAAATAATTCTCCTGAATTTTAAGTTCTTTTCCCAAATTTTAAAGTTTGACCATTCTTCATTTGACATCTTTATGTTTAATATTAAAGCCAGCCTCTGCATTCAAAGATTTTTTTTAAAAGGTAGTTTGAAACATTCAAAAGATTCCAATCAAACCCTAATCACTACCTTAATATAAAAATAAAGGATAGGCCTAAGATAAATTTATAATCTCAGCACCACCTCATGAATCTGGTCTATTGAAAGTGACAGATAAACTGACTACTCCTAATTGAGAGGATCAAAAACACTACCAATCTGTGTGTATAGTAAACCCCTCATTATGCATCTTGAAGAAAAACCACAGCATTCTTTTTACCTCTTTTCTGTTTCTATACTTTGGTGGAAAAGGCGGAATTAGCATGACATCCTGAAGAAAGAATCTTTGTATACTCTATAGTTTACTGCAAGAGTCGATACTATTAGATGAAATGAGTCTGAGATACCTTTGCTCCCCAGATGAGCCGCAATGCAGCCTATGACGGGTGCTTAGTACAGGCAGTTGACCACCACTTGGTCTCAACCTCAGCTGTACTAGTCCTGTAATCTAAATCAGCCTATTAGTTTACCCTTAATCAGAAAAATTTTCTCATGAAAAAAACTAAATCTTGAAAATGAAGAATGGGCCGAGGGTGGTGGCTCACACCTGTAATCCCAGCACTTTGGGAGGCCAAGGTGGGTGGATCACAAGGTCAGGAGTTAGAGACCAGCCTGGCCAACATGGTGAAACCCCATCTCTACTAAAAATACAAAAAAAAAAAAAATTAGCTGGGCATGGTGGTGCACACCTGTAATCCCAGCTACTCAGGAGGCTGAGGCAGGAGAATCCCTTGAACCCGGGAGGTGGAGGTTGCAGTGAGCTGCCGAGATCATGCCACTGCACTCCAGCCTGGGCAACAAAGCAAGGCTCCATCTCAAAAAAAAGAAAAAAAAGAAAACAAATAAGAACCATACATTAAAACTGACTGTACATGATTGACACAACCTCTGGTTCATTGCTGAGGGTTTGAAATTTGAATCAAAAGGCAAGCACCAGGAACGATGAAAAACCTGGGATTAAAAACGCAAAACGTGTGCATAGAACACGGTAAGAGAACCCAATGAAAAGTTATCTCACATGCAAAAAACCCACACAGAGAAGTGCTAAGTACTAGGGTGAAGAAGATCCTCTAGGAATCCCAGGCAAGCCTTATCTCAAAAACAAAAACAGGTAGAGATTGTATGGAGAGCTGAAAAAATTTAGCATGCGTGAATATACTTTGTAGTAACATTCCTATATACCGTCATGCAGACTGTTAAATAGCGATTATGGAAAGCAATTTGGCAAAAAATTTTAAAAGCCTTGAAAATGTGATCTTCATTCCAAAAATTTACTGCATGGATGTGACTAATAATCTGCATAAAGATTTAACAATGAGGATGCTCACTGCAGGGCGGCTAATATTAACAAAAATTCACAGACAACTTCACTGTCCCAGCACAGCAGAGTTTGATAAATCATGACATGTTTCTATGCTTGAATACTATCCAACCTTTCAAAATTAGGTTGGAGAAATGGAATTATCAATATGAAAAGAAATTTCCTATGTACTATTTAGTAAAAATAAATCTGCAAATTTTCATTTTTTCAAACACTTCATGAAAATATTCTAAAATACTGTTATATCTCCATTTAGAATTATGAATAATTTTTATATTTTTTGTTTGTATGTCTTAACTTTTCTACAATTGAACATGTATCAATCATGTAACTATGAAAAATAAAATGGTCCTAATACAAAATAATGTTTTTCTCAAATGGTCCTAGCTTTATCTTCTAAATGACGTGCTGAGAACGCCCACAAAACCAAATTACCGGCTAATCTGCTCCAGCTTCTTAAGATAGGCTTCTGCTTGTGACTCCATGATCTGTAGCTTATACACTTCACTCTCCTTCCAGTTTTCAAGGATGGATACCTGCCAGTTGGTTAGAGGACACATGAGTATTTTATAAATGACAGTCTGAAACTATTTTAAAGGTTAAAACTTAAACATTCGAAACCACTTTCTAATTTCTCCTTAAATGAAACATGACAGAATCACCAGAACTTGATTATATCATAGGTGATCATGAATTAGACGTTGAGATTTGAAAACGGAATAACAAAATGACATTACAAATGTATACCTTACACGATCCCTTTTGCAGATATGCATAACTACATGGCTTTCTGCTAAAGCCATATATAAACAGAGAGCCAGCTTAACTGCATGTGCACACCAGTGTGTATTACCTATGGTCCTGCAGCAGAATAACCCTTAATAAGGGCAGCGTCCTCTGCAACAGAAAAGCCTCAGAGAAGCTGTTCTTCTCAGCAAGGGTATCAAAAGCCTTTGGGATATGCTTTTAAGATTTTAGACTCTCTGTGGCTTCCCTTTAGAATCCAACTGGCCATTTTTATGAGAATCCCTGCAGGAAATGTAGAATGACCTCATGGTCCAAGTGATCCATTAAATAGCCTTTTAATCCAGGTGTCAGTAACCTTGACAGGACCCACCAGGCAAACCTGCTTGCCAAATGGTGGTAAACGTGAACTAAACAAGCTCAGGAATACAGATGCAGGTGTGGGACTCACAGAATATTCACACTTCGGCTCTCTTTTTCCTTTCCTCTCCTTAGAAACAGGTGCATAGTCTATTAAGGGAAAAGCCTAATGCTTGCAGACTGTATAAAGGAAGTCTTTTCTTATTTTACCAGAATAATCACAGACACATATGCCAATAAATATCATTTGTCAGCTAGAGAAACATAAGAGAATAATGTTTTAGGAACGAAATAAAATACAGCCAGATGTCATTTTGATTTTTGTCTTAGTAATTTCTCAAACAGTGTACTGACATTGTTATATATTCTTCTAGGGGGCAGGAGGAGTGTATTCTTAATACGTGGATTATTTTCAATTTCCTTTCCAAGTATTGGCAAATATGGTTGACTACTTCATGGTACATCACTTGACTAAATATGATGAAAGTATTCAAAGTGTACAGTATAGGAAATGAGTGAATTATAATGGTAAAAAAGGAAAGCAGGTTACAAAATTTGGTGTACACTATGAGTGCATTTAAGTAACAACATAAGCATACCGGTAAAACATCACAAGGCTATAGGCAAGAAAAAGAGTGGTCGTTTTAGGGAGAATATATTATGGGTGACAGGGTATCCTTTAGGCACCACACTTTTCAGTAATGTCTGTTATGCCTTGTATGTCATTGAAGTAACACAGAAACAAATGACAAATGCCATAGCCATCACTAAGTGTCATGGACTCACCTCTGCAGCCACAGCTCTCTGATGACTCTCTTCACAATCCTCTTTCCCTTTCTTTATACACTCTTCTATTTTCATTTTCTCATTTGTAAATGTGTTGCTACAAATATTGAAGAAAAAAAAAACCTTCTTGAACAAAATTTCACAGTGAGATGACAAAAGCTTCAGGCTGGATGAGCTTTGAAACCGCACCACAAAAGTCTCAGCTACAACTTCCAGAGCAGTTCTCACCGCATATTTTACTACATAAAACACAGAATTACATGTACTCTTCATGCTTTACAAGTGATCAAAGGCAGGTATGAAACGGAAGTGCATATTTGGTGGGCATGCTGAGAATCAGGTGAGGGCACTGTTCCAGTTCACCATTTTTATGAGGTAGGTGGAGTACAATCTGGTGACATTAATAATCTGTACAGACCAGGTACAGTGGCTCAGGTCTGTAATCCCAGTACTTTGGGAGGCTGAGGCAGGCAGATCGTTTGGGCCCAGGAGTTCAAGACCAGCCTAGGCAGCATGGCAAAACCCTATCTCTACAAAAAATACAATGGTGGTGTGTGTCTGTAGTCCCAACTGCTCAGGAGGCTAAGGCAAGAGAATTGCTTGAGCTGGGAGATGAAGGTTGGAGTGAGCCATGACTACACTACTGTATTCCAGCCTGGGTGACAGGGCAAGACTCTGTCTCAAAAATAAATAAATAAATAATAATAAAAAAAAAAAAAACCTCATAAACATTCCCCATCCTTTGAGCCAGAAATTCTGTTTTGACGCATATTACAAGGAAAGGACCCAAAGGGAAAAGGCAATCTGTACAAAATTATTCAAAAAAGGGGATGGAAATGTGCATATGAAACAATATTCAGTGAGAAAAGCAGAATGCAACTGCTTATCACTGAATGTATTCGTTACTAATATGTGAAAACATATTATTTCCATTAGCAATGGTAAAAAGGAAACTTTATATAGATGCATAATAAAAATTTAATGAACCTATAATTATAGAGCAATAAGAGCAACGAACTACCAGCCTACAGTGGAGACGAATATTCCAAGTAACACAAAAAGTTTTTAAAACATGTTTTTAGTTTCAAGTTAATCCAAAAAAAGTTACTGACAACAATAAATTCAGTATTTTTATATTGACAATGGGAAATAAATGCAGAAACTTTATAAAATAAAAATATTTAAATATTTTTAAATATTTATAATTTTTAAAATGCAATAGGAGTAGAAATAAAGAAAACAAACATAATTATTTAAAAGAAATAGACAAATAACAATATATTTCAAAGTCTTTTTTGTGCTTGTACTCCTGGCATTAAAAGTATTAAAAGATATTAAAAATAAATTTAAGCTTAATTTGCCTGATTTCAGGGGACTGATCCAGATGTAATTCATATTCCTTATCCTTTTCATCATTTTTCTGGGTATACCTATAAAAGCATAATCACCAAATATTAATTTTGAAAATTCTTTTAACAGGACCCCCACACAGTAAATTCTACCCATATCCTTATAAACATTTCTTGAATTTTTACATTTTGTTTCATTTCTAGTATCTTCTAAATAGGAAAATCATTTGAGGTCATTTCTCTTTTGGGAAGCTTTCCTTCCAGATCACCTTTTTCTTCATTCTAAGTTATATGCTTACAGGTAAATCACCCTATCTCAGTCTAAGATGCGCACCTCAAGATGGTTTCAACAGGAGACAGAGAACACAGGTATTGTGGCATCATCATGAGTGCAACCAGTGGTTCTTATTCAAAATGAGAAGATGTGGATTCTTATTCAAAATGAAAACAGCCTTCTACTCTCTAAAATAGAACTTACAGTCAAAACGAGCATGCACACACACACACACACGCGCGCGCACGTGCACACATACGCTCTGATAATCCTTCAAAACAAGCATGTGAATCTGATTCTTGAGCCATGCCCTGCTCAAAGAGGGTTCTGCCTCTTCTTTCATGCTACCCTGATACCTTTGCAGTCATCTCTGCTTACTAAAACCGCTTGTTTCTAATACAAGCCAGTTTAACCATTATTTTACTTCTTTTGTAAAAGACTTCCTCCCTCCTCTAAATAGACAAATACCAGGTGATGCTCTCATGGAAGCCCTGCTTTCTTTCATGGCCACCTGTGGTTTGTGTCACTGCACCAATCATGAGCTCTATGTCCTAGTCATTTCTTAATGAATAAGTGTGATTGAGAGCACAGAAACATCCAAGAAATCATTCTTCATGCCCTTTGTGCATCTCTGAGAAAGAGATCCAAAAAGTTTTAAGATTTTACTTTAAAATCTAAATAGAAAAATTGAGCTTTAAAGCATTTATTTGGAAAGTGTAAAAAGCAGGCTAGGTGCAGAGGTTCATGCCTGTAATCCCAGCACTTTAGGAGGCCGAGACGGGTGGATCACCGAGGTCAGGAGTTCGAGAACAGCCTGGCCAACATGGTGAAACCCCATCTCTACTAAAAAAAATATATGGGCTGGGCACGGTGGCTCATGCCTGTAATTCCAGCACTCTGGGAGGCCGAGGTGGGTGGATCACCTGAGGTCAAGAGTTCAAGACCAGCCTGGCCAACATGGAGAAACTCTGTCTCTACTAAAAACACAAAAATTAGCCAGGCATGGTGGCACACATCTGTAATCCCAGCTACTCAGGAGGCTGAAGCAGGAGAATTACTCCAACCCAGGAGGCAGACGTTTCAGTGAGCCAAGATTGTGCCATTGCACTCCAGCCTGGGCAACAGAGTGAGAATCCATCTCAAACAAACAAACAAAAAAATTAGTAGGGCGTGGTGGGCGCCTGTAATCCTAGCTACTCCGGAGGTTGAGGGAGGAGAATTGCTTGAACCTGGGAGGTGGAGGTTGCAGTGAGCCGAGATCATGCCATTGCACTCCAGCCTGGGCAACAAGAGTTAAACTCTGTCTCAAAAAAAAAAAAAAAAAAAGGCTTAGAAAGAAGCCTATGGCTTATCTTTAAATTGTGACAGGAAAGATGAAGAATCTATTAATAAAGTAGAAGAAAAAAGTCAACAATAAAAAGTTTATTCTTCAGCAGAAATTAACATGCTAGCACAGAAAAAAAAATTTCTTACAGTGTGACAGCATGTCTGAAATGAACGTAAAAAGTATGATGAACATAAATATTTCCACATTTTTTAGTAACACAATGACTAAGACTGGACATGCCCAAATATTAGAAGTAAAAAGCTTTACGGACATTATCGTTTCCTTAAGTGTGTTCTACTAATGAAGCTACTTTGATCATCAAAATGACATGACGCAGGGAGTAAAAATTCTAAGGCAGTGTTTTACTCTTCCTCACTGTTTGAGGACTGCCTAAAAACCGCCCAAATGTCATGCTAGCAAGACTCATAATAAAAGTCATCTGATCATACAGCATGCAGCATGGAAAAACACAAAAGCCCTTGAAAGGTGAGTGTGTGGCGTGGCCCTCAACGAACCCAGCCTCCCATTATTGATGCCCTAAAATCTGGGCTAAGGAGCCTATGACTTGTTTTAAGCAATAAAAAGTGACAGAGATGATTCTGTGACAGTTCTGGGCCTGAGCCTTCAGGAGGCCTAGCGGCTTCCACTTCTGCACCCTTAGAAGTCCTTAGCCACCACGTAAGAAGTCTGGCTATCATGCTAGAGATCACATGGAAAGACCACATAAATAAAAATCACAGAGAGGCTACACAGAGAGAAAGTGAGGCCGAGCCACCCCAGCATCCCAGCTGAGGCTAGCCCCAGTCATCACCCAGATAAATTCAGCCACATGAGGACACCTAGCAAAACCAGCAGAAGAATGGTCCGGCTGAACTCAGCCCAGATTGGAGGACCATGAGCAAATATGATGGCTGCTAACCAAGACACTGAGTTTTGGGTGTTTTCTTACACAGTGGTAGAAAACAAGCTGAAGAATTTGACATATCACTGTTGAGAGTAGAGGGAAGTTAGGGATGGATCACAAAAGATCTTAAAACACACTCTCAGCCCACCTGACAATCATGCCCAGGATCTGTGTATGTTATCAAATCCTTCACACTACAAGACCAAATTTTATTAAGTTAATGATTCAGGATAAAGTTATAAACATCATAATCATCACAGAATCTTACTTTTGAAAATAATCTTAGATTTTCCACCAGCCCCCATGTTTTGCCAATAAGAAAAAAGAGGGCCAGAGAAAGGGATGGTGTTCTAACTGGAAGGAAGTCAGTTCCTTGGGGATTCCCAGCTCCATGCTACTCTCACTTTTATTTATCTGAAAAAAATGTTAAGTTTAGAAAAAAATTTAGGTGAGGTAACTACTCAATGAATGCTTTTTAAATTGAGACAAAAACTGAAAACAGTACCTTTTCATTTTTACTTTACTTGATAACATTTAAATTAAATATCAAAAATGTGAAAATAACCAAAAGCTAAAACATTTTTTAAAAATAAAAATTACTGCCTTTCAATCATTACTTACATTTCACTGGCATTTGAAATCTTTTTAATTTTCTTCTTCAGTGATTTTAGTCTCTCTTGTATTTCTTTTTTTTCCTGTTGCCATTTTTTAATTTCTCTTTCCAAATCTTGAAGAAACCAATCTAATTCCGTCTTTGAGATCTAAAAGCATTTAGAAAGTACTTAAATAAATGGCAAGATATACTTTTTAACAAAAAAGACTGAAAGGCTTTAATTGTGATGGAGTCTAGCTTAAATAATGACTCAAGTTCAGTGGAACAGACACTCCCAACCTGGCACCCTGTGGCAGGCTATGTCCCCCAGCTAAGCCTGGGACACCAAGTCACACCAGACAGCCACATCCTACCCACTACGTGCACCTGATTACAGCAATGTGCCCAGAGGTATCCACATTTCACTCTCTAGCATAAATGATTCTCTAATCTACAGAGATGTTTTAGTTGGCAAGTCCAATAGTTTTTGTTTGCTATATAAATATAAATATAATACTCTCGCTGGTCATTAAAGGCATTTGGGTTGAGTTACCTGCCAGAATTTCAGATAGTGTGACAAAGAAAAACGAAAACCTCTTTGGAGACAATGCTAGTTAGCGTTCCCCTGGAGGATCTGGTACAGCACCACCTGACATCCAGCCCTCTTTGTCAGCTTCCTATGTAGTTGCTGCTTTTTGAAACTTCTGAATCTACAAATTCTCTAAAGCTTGTATTTATTTTTTGAAGTATCATCCATTCAATGGTAGCAAGGGGTACGTGCTTATCAATACCAGTCACTTATAAGTAAAACATTCCCTATGTTATTATTTCTAATAACTAATTTAAATGTGAATCAAAGCAATATTTAAAGGAAACATAAATATTTTCTAGTTTAAAATCCCACTATTGTCAATGATGGCTTAATAAAATCCTAACTTCACATTTGCTTTGGGGAAACTTTTCATTTTTTACTTCCTATCAGGTTCCCTAGAGCCTGAACTTCCTGCTTTGACTTAAAGCACACTTAGGTCACTGAGGAACACAGTTCAGCTATAGAAATTCAAGGTCTTCTCTATCAGAAAGGACACTAAAGTCAACTACATGGATTCCATAGGAAATAATGGCCCTCAGGCCAAAAGTTCTACCAATTTAAGAGGCCACTGCTCCCTCTTCAGCCTCAGACACCAAGGTTTTCAATGTTTCTGGAAGGCAGATTTGCTAACCAATCAAGGTTCTTTAAGATTTCTGAGTCCTACAGCAGGGATAAGGTTGATTTTGGCACAGGAGAACTGTTCTTAGATGGCAGAAACTGAACCACAGCTCAGTAACATTCCCTTTAACATGGGAGCCAGTTCTCATATTTTCTTTGCTGCAACTTTGTTGATCCTCAATTTCTTGAGTCATTACTGTGACTGGGGTAACCACCATGCCTACTCTACTTAGAATCCTGTGTTCTACCTGGTCCAGTTCTATTACCAGGGCCAATGTGCATGTGCACGCCTTGCTGCTGGCAGCCAAGCCCATCTTGTTTCTCACCTATCCTTTGCTGCTATTCTGAGCCAATGATCTCACCTGGGATCCAGCCTTTTGGCTAGGAGAATATGCGCAACCACAGGGTTATGCTGGGGCATGAGAACCTAGTTGGCAACAAGTTCCTAAGGGAGTTCAAGTATCAAGAAGCACAAAGTATTATAAACACATGCGCACATACATACACATATAGCTCAGCCAGTGAAAATACTACATGAGTTAATCTTCTATTTGTACTAACCACTGCTGAATGCCATAGCTGCCTCATAATCCTAAACAGGTCAGCTATCACAAGCTTGTTTCTGACTGCACGAAAGACAGAATGATCTCCTGAATCTTTTTCTTTCAAACTTAACATAAAACAAATAGGCGACACACAACTGTAACCGCTATATGTACAGTTTATTGACATAACTATAAACACCTTCTGATGGTCTTTTTCTCAATTAGAAATAATTTGTTTTCTTACCTTTTTTATTAAACCTCAATGTTGTTCTAAAATAAATAGTTGAGGTACCTTTGATAATTTAATATACATAAATTTTTTAAAAGACACAAAGAATGCTAAGCAGGTAATGAAAATAGAATAAAAAGAGAGAAATGACAATACAAAACCATGAGTCAGAGTAATATAAAAATGAATGGCATGAGATCCTAACCATTCTATAGAAATAACAGGCCGAGCGCGCTGGCTCACGCCTGTAATCCCAGCACTTTGGGAGGCCGAGGCGGGTGGATCACGAGGTCAAGAGATCGAGACCATCCTGGTCAACATGGTGAAACCCCGTCTCTACTAAAAATACAAAAAAATTAGCTGGGCATGGTGGTGCGTGCCTGTAATCCCAGCTACTCAGGAGGCTGAGGCAGGAGAATTGCCTGAACCCAGGAGGCGGAGGTTGCGGTGAGCAGAGATCGCGCCATTGCACTCCAGCCTAGGTAACAAGAGCGAAAATCCGTCTCAAAAAAAAAAAAAAAAAAAGAAATAACATTAAAACTGTCTGGTAGACAAGGTCAAAGAGAAAACATAATGAGCTGTACGATTCAGTATCCACAACACAAAAACTAGTTGCACAAGAGAGGCCCTGGCAGCGATGGTGGACAGAAGGGCCTCACGAAGAGGATTAATGCAGAAACACCTCACAAGACCAGCACAGAGCCTGGAACTTGAATGAACATTCAAGAAACATTTGTCACATGAAAGAATGGATAATATCCCCAACTCCATATAGCAGTAAACAAAGCAGCAAATTTCATAGAATGTGAGCCT
The DNA here is from genome assembly GCF_009761245.1 of Sapajus apella. NCBI lineage: Eukaryota > Metazoa > Chordata > Mammalia > Primates > Cebidae > Sapajus > Sapajus apella. Next base: position 8,835,905 of record NW_022436948.1, read on the forward strand.
GATGTCCTCTGATGTAGGCTGATGGAGAATATAAAAACACAATTCATTAAATGCAGCTTTTCAGGGGGTGACACACACATTGTTTGATAAACATATGCCAAGCTTTGAGTCTGTATACTGAGCTAGGCGCTGTCAACCAACGATGACTATAAAAACCAGCCAGGTGTGGTGGCTCACACCTGTAATCCCAGGACTTTGGGAGGCGGAGGTGGGCGGATGACGAGGTCAAGAGATCGAGACCATCCTGGCCAACATGGTGAAACCCATCTCTATTAAAAATACAAAAATTAACTGGCGTGATGGCACGTGCCTGTAATCCCAGCTACTTGGGAGGCTGAGGCAGGAGAATCGCTTGAATCCGGAAGGCGGAGCTTGGAGTGAGCCGAGATGGCACCACTGCACTCCAGCTTGGTGACAGAGTGAGACTCTGTCTAGAAAAAAAACAAAAAACAAAAAACAACATCCTTCTGGGCATAGTAGCATGTCTTTGTAGTCTCAACTTCTCAGGAGTCTGAAGCAAGAGGATCCCTTGAGCCCAGGAGTTCCACCTTGACAATATAACGAGACCCCCATGTCAAAAAACAAGCAAAACAAAACAAAAAAACAGTCCTACTCTCAAGAAGATCACAGGTGGAGAAAATATGCATAAAAGATAATTACTATACCATGCCATTCTAAAATTAATTCAAAATGTATCACAGACCTAAATGGGTAAGCTAAAACTATAAAACTCTTAGAAAATACAGAATATTGGCTGGGCACAGTGGCTCACCCCTGTAATCCCAGTACTTTGGGAAGCCGACGCAGGTGGATCGCCTGAGGTCAGGAGTTTGAGCCCAGCCTGGCCAACATAGTGAAACCCCGTCTCTACTAAAAATGCAAAAAATTAGCTGGGCATGGTGGTGGGTGCCTATAATCCCAGCTACTCGGGAGGCTGATGCAGAACCCAGGAGGTGGAGGTTGCAGTGAACCGAGATCATGCCATTGCACTCCAGCCTGGGCAGCAAGAGCAAAACTCCATCTGAAAAAAATAAAAAAATAAAAAACAAATACAGAACATTAACTCTCAGTGCCCTTGAGGCAGAGAGGAGTTTCTTAGCTATGACACCAAAGGCACAAGTAATAAAAGAATAAAAGAAATTGGACTTAGTGTATTGAAAATAAAACCTTTTGTGCTGCAAATGATACCATAAAATGGAGATGGGAGGATGGAAGTAATTATTTGCAAATCACATATTTGACAAGGAACTTGTATCCAGAATGTATAAAAACTCTTTGTTTTTGTTTTGTTGGGACAGGGTCTTGCTCTGTTGTCCAAAGTGCAGTGGCGAGATCATGGCTCACTGCAGCCTTGACCTCCTGGTCTCAAGTGATTTTCCCACCATAGCCTCCTGAGTAGCTGGGACTACAGGTATGTATCACCATACCTAACTATTTATTTATTTTTCTTTTTTGTAGAGAGTGAGGGTCTCATCACATTGCCTTGGCTGGTCTTGAACTCCTGGGCTCAAGCAATTCTCCCACTTCAGCCTCCCAAAGTGCTGGGATGACAGGTGCGAGCCCTGTTTTGTTTTGTTTCTTTTTTTTTTTTTTCTTTTGAGACAGAGTCTCACTCTGCTGTTGCCCAGGTTGTAGTGCAATGGCATGATCCTGGCTCACGGTAGCCTCAAAACTCCAGGGCTCAAGTGATTCTCTCAGTCAGCCTCCCAAGTAGCTGGGACTGCAGCAGGGCACCATCATGCCTGGGTAATTTTTTTACTTTTTGTAGAGATAGGATCTTGCCAAGTTGTCCAGGCTGGTCTCAAACTCCTGGGCTCAAGCGACCTTCCTGCCTTGGTCTCTCAAAGTGGTAATTTTATAGGTGTGGGTCACCATACCTGGCCCAAAAACTCTTGTAAGTAAATAACAGAAAGACAAACTCAATTCATAAATGAATAAAGGATCTGAATAGACATTCCTTCAAAGAAGATATACAAATGGCTAATAAGCACATGAAAAGATGCTCAATATCATTAGCCTTTAGGGAAATAAAAATCAAAATCACAATGAGATACCACTCCAAACCCATTAGGATGCCTAAATAAAAAGACAAATGATGGTAAGTGTAAGTGAGGATGGAGAAATTGGAACCTTCATATGCTGCTGGCATGATGGTTTTGGAACAGCCTCGCAGTTCCTCAAATGGTTAAATATGGCATTGCCACATGATCAGCAATTTCACTCCTACACATATATCTAAAAGAAATCAAAACATATGTCCACAAACTGTCCATGAATGTTCATAGCAGCACTATTCAGAATAGTGAAAAAGTGGGAAGAACTCAAATGTCAATCAGCTGGTGAATGAATAAAATGTGATATAGTCATACAATAGAATATTATTCCACAGTAAAAAGGAATGACATACTGATACATACTAACATAGATGGATATACATGGATGAACCTTGAAAACACTGTAAGTGAAAGAAGACACTTATAAAAGACTACATGTAACATGATCCATTTATACAAAATGCCCAGAATAGACAAATCTAGAGAGTACATCAGTGGCTGCCAAGGGCTGGGAGACAGAAGAGAATGGGTAGTGACAGCTAGTGCATTTAAGATTTCTTTTTAGGTTGATGAAAACGGTTGAAACTTAGACAGTGCTACGCACAGCCCTGTGCATATACCAGAACAATTAAAATACCTATTTTAAATGGGTAAATTTTATGCTACGGTTAATTATATCTCAGTAAAGACGTTACAAAATGGTAATTTCTGTATCACATAGTCATTATTACCACCACTGCATGAACAAAGGCCTGTAAGGAAGCCTGAGGTTGCCATCAACAACTGCTTCCTCAAGAAAGTGATGCCCAAAGGATAAGCAGGAGGGTGCCAGGCTTAGGGAGAAGGAAAACCACTCCAGGCAGAACGGATGGTACTGGGAAAAGGTTTGGAAGTGAGAAATTGAATGACAAACATTATCCATTAAATTAGAGAACAATGCAGAGAACTGGCAAGGGGGAAGGCAGAAGATGAAGCAGGCACCAATCACAGAAGGCTCTTGGTAATTACTGAGTGTTAGTAAATTACTGGTGCTGACCTACTATAGTGGAGGGATAGCATTCATAGTTCCATCCTTCACACTCTGTAGCCACTCCATTTGTCATGTGACCTTGCAGTTCCCATCACTAATGAGGCAAAGTCTATTTTCCCCAGCCCTGACCCTGGTGGCTACGTGACTACTTTTGCCAGTGGGGTCTGAGCAGACCTGAAGTCAGCAGTTTTGAAAGGCGCTCATGTGGCCAGCTTGGCTTGCCCTTGAACCTTCCTACTGCCTTGAGAATAGGATTTTCAGGGTGGAAGATGCAAGACGTGGAAGAGAGCTAGTTGTCCCAGTCATCCCAGCTGAGGCCATTCTAGATCAATCAATCCATAGCCAGCTGATCCCAGATATGTAGGCAAGAACAGCAAAGACATTGCAGAGCTCTTGCTGGCCCAAAGGTGAACTAACCCAGCCAAGCCCAAGCAGGACCAACCGATCCAGACCTCCTACACTTAGTGTTTACAGTCATGTGTCACTGGGGTTTTCTGGATGGGAGTTACTCAGTGTTCTTATGACAGTGATTAACTGATATGCCTACACCACTGTAAAGTGGTGAGAAACCTTCCTAGCAGTTAGCTGAACTGGGCTGTGGAACTGACTTTCTCTTAAGAGAGGACAAATGCATGGGCTCTGGAGCCTGACACTCATGACCTGTTCTGCTACTTCGTGCTGGTGTGACTTGGGGCAAGCCGCATTAGCTGCTCCCACCCTCGTTTCCTCATCAGTAACATGGATATTAGTGTACTAGAGTATAACACTATTGTATGAGGACTGTTTTGAGATTCATGTAAAAATTAGCAATTGAGTACGGCACATAATAGGAGCTTGATAAATGTTAGATTTAAAAAAGGCTGAACTTGACAAGGACTCATGACTGAAGAGGAGAATCCCTACCTCTGCACCGGTGTGGGCTGAGGAAGTTTTGGCAGGCAGGGCCAAGATTCTCTTCTAATACTAACAAGGTCCAAAAATCTACCCTATAAATTATTCCAGGCCAAATGATTTGACAGTGTTTTAAGAGCTGATATTGACTCAATGCCCATCTTAGCATCCCATTAAAGCACCTTAAGACCATATGTCCTGGGCAGATAGAGAGTGATTGATTAATAGATATGGGGTTTCTATTTGGGGATGATAAAAGTTTTCTGGAATTAGATAGTGGTAATGGTTATACAATAATGTGAATATTCAAAACCACTATATTGTATACTTTGTAATGGTTAAAACAGCAAATTTTATGTTACGTGAATTATTCTCAAGCAAACAAAAATGAACATATGTCCTTGAGCAATAGTGCAACCAGTTATAACCCGGCAGTCACAGGTTAGGGTACATAAAAAAAAAAACAGGAGATTCTGGCTTTAAAAAAGCTACTTTTTTACCAGCAGAGACTAGGTAACTGTACCAATTACCTATAGAGGCCGTTCCTAGCTCATGAATAATAATAGAACCCCATCAGCTATATAAAATAGCTAGCTCAGATTTTTACTGATGCTTAGTACATGCTAAGCATTCTTTTTTTTTTTTTTTTTTTTTGTTTTTGTGAGGGGGATTTTCGCTTTTTTACCCAGGCTGGAGTGTAATGGCGCGATCTCGGCTCACCGCAACCTCCGCCTCCTGGGTTCCGGCAATTCTCCTGCCTCAACCTCCTGAGTAGCTGGGATTACAGGCACGCGCCACCATGCCCAGCTAATGTTTTGTATTTTTAGTAGAGACGGGGTTTCACCATGTTGACCAGGATGGTCTCGATCTCTTGACCTCGTGATCCACCCGCCTCGGCCTCCCAAAGTGCTGGGATTACAGGCTTGAGCCACCGCGCCCGGCCCATGCTAAGCATTCTTAAAGTGGTTTGTAAAAAAATGATTTTCTTAGCAGAGGCACAAGTAGAATTTTGGGTGGGACAGTTCCACCTTGGGTACTGCACTTACTATCTGTGGCTATCCCTTGTCCTTTTTCAACCACCCCAGGTGAAGCCTCACAAAGCTGTGACGTAGGCAATATATTATTAACGAGAACACTGCGGGCAAAGAGGCTGAAGAACTGTCTTAACACCACGAAGCTATTAGGTGGTGGTGCCGGGGAGTGGTGTGGACAGTGGGACCCTAAGGCTCTCAGATTTCTATAGCTTCCCTGTTTTTCTGTTCTCTATAAGGGGCTCGGTGTGCATTTGCTACATCCAAACATGGCATCAAGTAACTGGAGTAAAAGGAAAAGTTGGCTAGCTCATAACCTCAGCAATCTGCGGTCAAAGGCCAAAGGGAAAGATCAGGAAAAGCCACACGTTTTCTTTCTATGTTTATAAAAAATTTCTCCGTGAGCTATGAGCATAATCACTATTAATAAAGAAATGACTGTGGCTAAATCTCATCTATTGTTGTGTGGACACCAATCCAAGGAACTCAGATTAGTGACTTATCCTGGTAGGAAATAGGTACACATTTTATGTGGCAAGTCTAATTACTTATCAGGCTTATAATTTGGGGGGCTTAGTAACTGCCCTTTTAAGGCACTCTTGAGTAGGACCACACAACAGCACACTCAAAGCCTTAACAAGTTAAAAAAAAAAAAAAAAAAGCCCAAACCTGGAGCTGTGGCTCCCTTGCAGCCCCTACACCACCCGTGGGTGCTTGATTTCCCAGACTCTTCTGGACTGACTGTACAAGATTTGTGTACACATTACCTGTGTGATGAACTGTACACATACAGCATGCAGTCCGACCAGCAATTCAGAAAGCTCAAAAAGCCAGAAAGATACCTCACTGGCTGAATGCTACCTTTAAGTGACTATGTCTCCAATCTGCCCTCATCACTCAAACAAGCAGCCACAGGCATTCCCACACGGATTTATTAAAACTGAAATTTCCTGAGGCAAAGTAAGGTTTATAAAATTACTGTTTTGTTAAACCCCTGGGTGGCTTATAGAAACCTGTGTTCCATATGTCACTAGGCTATGTAGAGTTTTGCTTTTTGTTCTTTTTTCCTTCTCCCAGTCAGGAAACTGAGTAGAAAGTCTCTGGTTCTATCTAATTCTTGTCTTTAGAATCTCCCCTGTCCCATCTTGAGTAACAGCTCTTGGGGAGATGTTATGACAGTTACCTTTACAAACTGAACCTAAGATTTCTACTAAAATCTTAGTAAACAAGTTTCCTGATTAAGGTCCCACTAAGCTGATTTTCTTCTATTTAATATGTTACCCCAGCTATTAATCCAGACTTCTGAAACAAACTCCTCCTTTCTTAAACGAATTAGTATCCTTTTGTTACCTTTCTAAACAGATGATGGTAGCTTTTAAAAATAAATGCACCATAATTTCCTCACACCTATGATTCCATTTCCCCACTAATTCAGTTTGGCTTTGTAACTAATTGCTACCCCTCCACTAACCATGTATTTAATGATCAATCTTGACTAACAATTCAAGGTAGATGCTACCTTGAAGGTAGCATCTCTATCTTGTTGAGATCGGCAGATCTCAACAAGATACTCTGGCTGACTTTACAGTTCTAGTTTGTCTAAGGCTCCATGTGTTATTCTTATACTTCCTTAGGAGTAAGATAAAGATGATGATAAACGCAGTGGCAGCCAATACCTACTAAGTCCTTACTAACAAGGCGGTTTTAAGTACTTTATAAGTATTAATCTAACCATACAAAATGTACGCTATTATTACTCAAATTTTCCAAGTAAGGAATTAATGCACAGAGAAGGTAAGTAAATTGCCCAAGAATAGAACTAGTATAGAACCAAGCCTAGATCCGAACCCAGCCAGTCTTGTCTCCAGGGCTCTCATTCTGAACCTCTATTGCTATGCTGCCTCTCAATATAAACAAGAATTTACCTCAGAGCTCATAAAATAGAGTTTCACTTAACCAAGCAAACTGAACTATAGCTAAACAAAAACCCAGATTTACAGCCCCTTTCTCATAAGGCAGTTTGCAGAGGTTCTAAAGCAAAGCAAGAAATAACCACTTTACTATATCACAAAGAAATCTGAAGGAGGCAATTCTGAGAAAGAATCTTTTGTTTAGCCAACAATGCAGAAGTTCAGCTGAGGCTGCACAAGCACGGTTACACTCATATTCTCCTAATTATGCTGCATGCAATTAAAGACAAGTTTCAGATAGGATTACCTTGTTTTCTTCTAAGTTCCTTTTCAACTTTTCTTCCAGGTCCCTGGTCTCCTCTAAGCCCTTAAGTTTTATCTGCTCATAATTTTCATATGCTTCTTTAAGCTGCTCTTGTAATACTTGGTACTCCTTTTCAATCTGTGAAATTTCCCCCTAAAAATGAATTGCAAAACAATCTGTTAAAAATCATTTAAAATGTCTACTTATGATCTTGTTCTTTACTGTTTCTTAAAATAAAGAAGAGTAAAAGGCAGATGAAAATTTACAAGGGAAATGTCACAATAACTCAGGAATTTAAAACCCCTAAACACTGGTTAGCAAAACCAGCTCTTTGATAAACATAATCATTCATATTACTGGAATTCATAAATTCTCCAATCTATACTAATTAGTTCTGAATATTTGTTTTAGAAGGGTTCAGTATTAGATCAACAATTTGATTAAAATGTCACTCTCCACAATTAACACCAAAGATTATTGATTAGGTTTAAAAAGCTTGCACATATTACACATATTTTAGTTATAAACAGAACATATTAACTTTGGCTTTAAGTGTTTCAAATAAATCGTTGCTGGCTATTTCAAAAGACAAATTAAAATATTATCAATGAATTATTGTCAATTACGTTTCCTTTTTTTTTTTTTTTTTTTGAGTCTCGCTGTGGCGCAGGCTGGAGTGCAATGGTACAGTCTTGGCTTACTGCAAAGTCTACCTCCCAGATTCAAGTGATTCTCCTACTTCAGCCTCCAGAGTAGCTAGGACTACAGGCGCATACCACCACACCTGGGTAATTTTTGTATTTTCAGTAGAGATGAGGTTTCACCATGTTGCTCAGGCTGGTCTCAAACTCCTGACCCCATGATCCGCCTGCCTCAGCCTCCCAAAGTGCTGGGATTACAGGCGTGAGCCACTGCGCCTGACCATCAGTTATATTTCTTGCACCAGCTTAACAACAAAAAATTGCAGTGAACCGAGATTGCACCATTGCACTCCAGCCTGGGTGACAGGACGAGACTCTGTCTCAAATCAAAAACAAAAACAAAACCCAAAGGCAGGCTTTGGAAATCTATCCCAGGCACAAACCTGGTTCCACCTATGACATCTCCTGTACCTTTCCCCAATACCTTAGCATCTTTCAAGTATAAAAAAGCAGGAAATCAAATATTTGAAACTCTGTGAATGATCAGTTAGAGAACTGTGAATTATGGTCAGATTGACCATCCATGCCAGTTTGCTTTGGACCATGCCACTTTGTCTGCCCAAACTGAAAGTTTAGCACTATAGAGTCCATGTTTAAATAAATTAATTAAACGGTCAACCTTATTATCATCCAGGAGCAAAACTTTATAGTTTAAGACCTTAATTACTTCTATTTTAATTCTGCATTCAGCAAAAGGATCACAGTGAATAGTAACTTGCTATTATGAATGAATTTTTATGTCCCAAATCACCAAAAGAGACAGGCAGAAAGCTAGATGCTGCCTCTGTTATTACATTTAAACTTCGCCATACTTCTGTGAGAAATACATTATTTTTGCCTTTAATAGATCAGAAAACCAGATGAGGCAACTTCTCAAAGTCCCAGGAAAAAGTAGCAATGCTGGGATTCAAATGCAAGTCTCACTAGCTAAGAAGCCAGCAATCAACTATACTAGCATCAAGGCCCTAAAACTAAGAGCTAATCTAAGAACGCATTTGTGAACGGTCCCATCACTGATAAAAGCATTTATTTGAGGGTCAAAAGCACTGACTCATTAAACAACAGAACCAATCTGGTTTAAAGCTAAGTACAGCCTAAGACTTCAACAAGACTAAACAGGCAAAAATGTTCACTATAGCACTGTTTGTAAGCATAAAAAGCTGACACAATTTAAATGTTCAACAATAAGAAACTGGTCAAATTATCACACATTAATAAAATGGAAAGCCAAGTATTCATTTTAAATGCTATAAATCGTATTTACTGATATGGAAACAAGTCTACAATATATTAATTGAAGGCTGAAAATTTCAAATACAAGATATATGCTGTGATCCCATCTTTAAAAAACTATTGTTTAATTATATGTAAACGTTCAAACAGCCTGGAAGGCTACACATCAAAATATTAACATGGGTGATGGGAAGGTAGATGATTTTCAATTTCTCTTTCACAATTTTTGGTATTATTCATCTAAAATGTTTAAGGACTCTGTGTTTATAATTAGCAAAAACTAAAGGCTATTTGTACAAATAGCCGCAAGAAACACAAAGTTCTGACCTACCTACTTAACTAGATATTGATCTTGTCAATCATTCTGTACCTAACTATAGAACTGCTTTTTAAATGACAGCATAATATTTCATTTTATAGCTATATCATAATTTAACTAGTCCACTATTGATGGAGGTTTAGATCGTATTCAATTTTCTGCTAATACAAATTCAGACAAAACAAACTACAAATACCCTTGGCTCACTGGTCTCTCTACACAGATCGATTCCTAACTGCCTTCCAAGAAATTTCAGCTTCACTATCTTTCAAAATGTGAATGATTGCTTCTCTTATTTCAAGTGGGGTGGGCATCTTTTTATATGTTTAAAAATAATTTCTTTCATTGTGAATTCTATTCACATCCCATCTCATCTTTGTGACAGGTTGTTGTTCATCTTTTCCTTACTGAATTATAGAAACTTTGTATGTTAAGGAAATTAGTTCTCTGTTTCATGCTGCACGTAATTTTCCTTGTCATCTGTGTTTTGACATGTGTATGCATATATATTTGTTTTTACATATATGCTATGCATTTAGGATATACACATTACATGCATGTATATATGTATATAAACACACTTTTTTTTCCCCATGCTTCCCCTATTACTGATCTTATAAAATGAGTTTTCCCAGCCGGGCACAGTGGCTCATGCCTGTAATCCCAGTGCTCTGGGAGGCTGAGGCATGCAGATCACGAGGTCATGAGTTCGAGACCAGACAATGATGAAAACCCATCTCTACTAAAAAATATAAAAATTAGTTGGGCATGGTGGTGTGTGCCTGTAGTCCCAGCTACTCGGGAGGCTGAGGCAGGAGAATCACTTGAACTCAGGAGGCGGAGGTTCTAGTGAGCTGAGATCGTGCCACTGCACTCCAGCCTGGGCGACAGAGTGAGACTCTGACTCAAAAAAAAATAAAATTCCCATTTTTTTCTGGATACTTTTATAGGTCCATTTTTTATGCTAAAATCTTTGATCTGCCTGGAACTTATTTTGGTATAAGGAATGAGGTAGGGACCAAAATTGATTTTTTCTAGATGGCAATCCATTTCTCCTATGTATTTAATAATCCATTTTTTGCTCACTGATAATTTACCATCTTGATTGATTGATTGATTGACTGAGATGAAGTCTCACTCTGTCGCCCAGGCTGGAGTGCAGTGGTGAGATCTTGGCTCACTACAACCTTCGCCTCCTGGGTTCAAGCAATTCTCCTGCCTCAGTCTCCCAGGTAGCTGGGATTACAGGCGTGAGCCACCAGGCCTGGCTAATTTTTGTATTTTTAGTAGAGACGGGGTTTCGCCAAGTTGGTCAGGCACTCTCATATTAATGGTCTAAGTATGTGGTAATATAGATTTATATTGTGTTTTGATATTTAGTTGCATATCTCCCTTTCTTATAGTTTCTCTTCCATATCCATTCTTTATGTTCCTTTTTACATATGAAGTTTAGAATCAATCTGTCTAATTTCAAATTAACCCTGTGCAGTAACCAAGCCTCTTGGTATTCACGGCCTTGTACAGACCTCTCTTACCATGTATCAGGGTTGGTGGGTTGGTCTATGTGACCAAGAGAATGCAGCAGAAGTGATCAATTGTGACTTCATAAAGCATTGCAACTTCTGGGATCACACTCTCTGGAAAAAGCCAGCCCCATGAGGTCAAGCAGGACTACGTGGAGGTCCACAAGGCAAGGAACTGAAGCTTCCTGCCAACTGGCCAACACCCATTTGCCAGCCATGTGAGTGAGCCATCTTGGGAGTAGAACCTCTGGCACCAGTTACTCCTGCAGATGACTGAGCCCTTGTCAACATCTTAGCTAATGCTATGAGAATCTCAAGAACCATTCAGCTAAGCTGCGTCTGAATTCCTGACCCAGAGAAATTGTGAAATTTCACAATTGTCAAATGTTTACTGTTTTAAGTCACTAGGTTTTGAAGTTGTTTGTTATATATATAGCAATACATAACAAATTTGCCCTGTTTATGTATACACTGGGGTTGTGTTAAATTTTAACAAGCTTTAGGGAGAACCAATCTCATCATCATAATAGGTGTTCTTATCCAAGTATGTGAAATATCTTTTCATTTAAGGCTTTTATGTGTCTCTCTAGTATTTTAAAATTTTCTTTACATATATTTAAGTGTTTTATCTCTTGGTATTGAAAATATTTTCTTTGAACACACTTTATAACAGGTAACTGCTTGTATATAAAAAGGTATTTCTTTTATAGCCAATTACCTTTTTGAATTCTCTTACATTTTAGTATAGGTTTTCAGTTGATCATTTTGGATTTTCCTGGTACACAGCCTTTGCCTCTGTAATGCTTCACCATTAAGCAAGATGATGGCTTTTGGCTTAAAATATTAGCATGTTGAGAAATATTCATCAATTCCCATTTTCTTACTAGTTTTGGTCAAGACAGTGACCTGAATTTTATCCAATACCCTTTCAGCAACTTTGAGTTGATAAGACAACTTTTCTCTTACGATATATATGAACAAAGTAAATTATATTAGTAGGTTTTCTAATTGAATCGTCATTATAGTAGAAACGGTCTTTATAATATCTTTCTGTATTATTCACATGAATAAGCTTACTTATAAATTATTACATGCTCATTAGACTAGTTAAAACAATAAAGCAGGCCACCCTGGGCGACAGTGAGACTCTCTCAAAAAAATAATTAAAATTAAAATAATAAAAATTTTTTAAAAATAATAAAACAAAATAAATGAAACAAAACAATAAAGCTATTATACTTTAAAATAAACATGCTGGAAAAAATTTACCTTTTCCTTCCCTTCTCAAATTTCAACAATAAAAATCATTTTTGTATTATGTTCTCAAGCTTATTCCATGATAACTTTGTGTGGATTAAGCTGGCTCCAAAATAGTTCTAGTTCATCATTCCATCTAGATAAATTAATGAAAACTAAACCTTTAAACGGTTCAAGATAATTCTGACTCACTTGATGTTCCTCAAAAGGGTTATATGGCTCAGTATTGACTTCTTTGTGTGCTGTGTTCCAAGATACCTGTGGGGCAAAACAAAAAATTAAAATTCACTTTGTCTCAATTGCCCTAGTAAAATAAACCCATCATATAATGACACTTTAAAACACACACACAATTTTTTAAAGTTTTTTTTTTCCCATTTAGATCATGTTCCATGTTTCTGTAAACATGTATATTAGAAAATTATTTAGAATTAGTATAACTGAAAATGATTTTGATCCATTGCTCTTAACACATTTTTTTTCAAAGCCTCCTAGAAAACAGAAAACATAACGAGGAGTGGGGAAATTCAATAAGGATTTAATGAATTCATATCCTATAAAGGCAACTATAGAGGAATCCTGATTTAGTCTCATGCTTGTTAGGAAGGAACTCATTCATACACATCCCTCTTGTTTCTCTCTATCTGGCTGTCTCTTTTTAACATTCTCATTTCTCCCCTGGTTTGACAGGAGACGCTGGGCATGTGTAGGCCAGGGTCTTCCTTTTTTCCTTCTCTGAGGAGCGGCCAGCACATTTTCCCTTCCTCCTCCACGCACTAAGTCTTATGGGGCAGGCACCCCATGCTGGAAGGCCTCCATGCGGGCCCTCCTGTAACTGGCAGGTAAGGTGCTGTGATGCAGGCTACACTGCCAGCTAGCACTTGAACTTTCTACAGAAACAGCCACCTCCTCCTCTGGCACCTTTGTTAATTCTTAGGATGATGTTTTGGCTCCACCTGCTGTCTTATTTCTCAATGTGTGTAGAATTTCAGTAGCAAAGACGGGTATTACTGAACCTAAACTTCTTTCTAAGAGGATTATGTGTCACGTCTCACAAAACAGTTCATATTTTAAAAATATTTTCAGGCGAAAGCTTCAGTAACCATTATAAAGTCAATCAACTTTAAGGATTTTTGTAAATACAATGGCAATGAAAAATGAAAAGGAAAATTTAACTTCGGTATTAAGAAGGCTTTTCTATTTAATTCTTACCTGTATGGCAATCACCTGCATGTGTGGAATGTCTGTTACTGTGCTGGTGTTTTCTGGAATGACTTCAAATTTGTTGTTAGAATTGCCACAGTGCCCATCATTTCTGTTAGACTCACTCAGGACTGTATCAGCATCAACTGTGCTGCACTGTGACTTTACAGATCCAGAAGAGGCATCAAGGATCTGTGTTTCGGAGGCAATCTGGTGACGAGCAGCATTCTCAGCATTCAAATGATGACCCTCAAAATAGGCAGCAGCATTTTTATCTGCTCTGTCATTGGCTACAAAAGACGGCACCATTGGTATTGATCTTGGCAGTGGATATTCAGAAGAAAGGCTGGCCAAGGGCGTATATATGCTGGTGTACTGGGGCAAACCTGGTAACACATTTATGTATGCTGGCGGTGTCTGGGTGATGTCAAATCCCTGGAAAGGAAGATACGTACAGTATCCTGTGACCAAATGGGATTGAGCCCAATAAGTTGGTTTCATATCCTCAAGAAGCGGTTTGGGAGAATTAGAGGGGAGTCGCTTGTAATTTGCATCCTCAGAGCCTGGTTTGGGAGAATTAGAAGAGACCCCTTTGGGTTTCCCATCCTCAGAAACTTGTCTAGAAGAATTATTGGATACCGGTTTGGGCTTCACATCTTCACAAGCTGGTTTGGGAGAATTTGTAGACACAGGTTTGGGTTTCACAGCCTCAGAAGCTGTTGCTGAAGATGTATCGGCCACTGGTTTAGATTTTACATCTGGTTTAAATTCCCTAGCAGCTGGATTCAGTGGTAGTCTAACTCGTAAATACTCTCCTGTTTTTGAAATTTCTTCTACTTTTGCTTTAATGTTTTTCTTCTTTCTTTTTTTCTTGAGCCGTAATGCAACTTTCTTCAATGCAATACAGTTGTCAATCACAACAAAACGAGGACATCCCAAGAGGAAAGATTTTAAGCCTCCTGCTTTTTCTAGTATCTGTCGAGTTTCTTCTGGGAAAAACTCATATTCTTCAGAGAACATCTTGTTACTCATGTCCAAGGGACCATGTTCCTCCAACAACTGAGAGAAGTAACTTGGAAAAAATTTACATTTACATGAGTTACTATAAGGAATTTCTTGAATATACTTATTTAAAAAAAAAAAAAAAAAAAAAAAAAAAACTTGTATTCTCCCAAAGCGAAACATTGTTTCACTTTTCACCAATCTCAACCTTTCCCCAAGAACTAATATAACAAACATAAGGTTAACTGCAATCAATGATACTTATAAAGAAAATTTTGGGCTGGGCGCGGTGGCTCAAGCCTGTAATCCCAGCACTTTGGGAGGCCGAGGCGGGTGGATCACGAGGTCAAGAGATCGAGACCATCCTGGTCAGCATGGTGAAACCCCGTCTCTATTAAAAATACAAAACATTAGCTGGGCATGGTGGCGCGTGCCTGTAATCCCAGCTACTCAGGAGGCTGAGG
>NW_022436948.1:8850926-8852968 GCF_009761245.1 Sapajus apella
GGCAGGAAAATTCCCTAACCCCAGGCGGGGGTGGTGGTGGGGGGAGGACCCCCCATTTCCCCCCAACCTGGGTAAAAAAAAGAAAACCCCCCTCAAAAAAAAAAAAAAAAAAAAGAAAATTTTGTCTACCTCCTAGAAAATGATCATTTAAAACTTTTTTGGGGGAAAAGCAAAAGGGAATCAAAAAGTTATAACTTTCAACTATGTAATTATGTAATTTATTCTAAAAACAATAAAAAATAAGTAAATTTATTCAGAAAAAATAACAATGCCAATAATAAGAATTTTAAAGAAAAAGAGAAAATCAAATCTCAAAAGCAAATCCTATTCGAATTTGTAAACAGTAAGTCTACTAAATTTTTTGTTTAGAAATGTTCAATGATTCAGAGGGAGTAAAATTAATTATGCCTGATCAGTAAACCAAGATAGTTCAAGATCCAGATCCACCGTAATGGGCCCTTAGTCTGACTCCAACTCTGAACCAGGTTTCTTCATTTCTCTTCTGAGTCTAGCTATTTTCCCATTCTTGCATCAAGCTCAAGGAATCAGGCTCAAATAAATTCTGTATTCACTCTATAACAATGGCATAACAACTAGCATGAAAGTCACAACAGGCACCACTAACTCGGCTTTTTTCAACAACAAAAAGCCTCCAAAGTTGCTTTCTTAGCAAATTAATGTTAACGAGGATAATTTATTTATAAGGAAAGTAAAGGCAGCACTTCTTTGAGACAAGAGAAAATCACTTTATGCACAGATGCTGCTGCAGATAATTGCATAGGACAGTTAAAAATAACCTCTATTTGCTCACACCTGTAATCCCAGCACTTTGGGAGGCCGAGGCGGGTGGATCGCGAGGTCAAGGGATAGAGACCATCCTGGCAAACATGGTGAAACCCCGTCTCTATTAAAAATACAAAAATTAGCCAGGCGTTTGGCATGCGCCTGTAGTCCCAGCTACTCGGGAGGCTGAGGTGGAAGAATCGCTTGAACCTGGGAGGTGGGGGTTGCAGTGAGCCGAGACTGTCACTGTGCTTCAGCCTGGCGACAGAGCAAGACTCCGTCCCAAAATAAAATAAAAGAAAATAACCTCTATTTGAAGGAATACCCGATAAAAACCAAATGCCACTTTTGTCTGCACTCCTGTTCTACACTTAAAAGTCACCCAAAAATCTCTTTCAATGTGTTTTATGATGAACATTACTTCCTCTCTACAAAATTTTAAAAATTAGCCAGGTGTGCTGGTGCATGTCTATAGTTCCAGCTACCCTGAAGGCTGAGGCAAGAGGATCACTGAGTAAGCTGTGATCATACCACTGCACTCTAGCCTGGGAGAAAGAACAAGAACCTGTCTCAAAAAAAAAAAAAAAAGAACTAGAGGCAAAAAACCACTGCACATGACAGAAGCAAATAAATAAAGCCAATTACACCAGAGATATTAAAAGCTGCTATGTATATATGTATATGTTTCTGTGTGAATATATAACATCTTCATACTTTAATGATGACCATTTGTGTCTTAAACAGTCATAAATGAACTTTCAGAATGCTAGTGCACTAAAATTTCAGAATGTCACTGTCAGCACAGGGGAATGGATAGGGAAAAACATTTGAAAAGCACTCCCATCCTCCTATTCTGGAAGCACCTCTTTGAAAAATCATTTTGTACATGATCATAATTCTTATTTCTGAATGTCATTTTTATTTGCTATATACTATAATTCTTCCAATGATCATCTTGCTCTCCTGTGATGCTGCAGGCTGCACAACAGGACTACACATCCCACGTTTTCTGGAATTTGCAGCAGTACTTAACCACATGTGGTTAATATATCCTGACTGGGGCCCGGCACAGTGGCTTACGCCTGTAATCCCAGCACTTTGGGAGGCTGAGGCGGGTGGATCACGAGGTCAAGAGATCGAGACCATCCTGGTCAACATGGTGAAACCCCGTCTCTACTAAAAATACAACAAATCAGCTGGGCATGGTGGCGCGTGCCTGTAATCCCAGCTACTCAGGAGGCTGAGGCAGGAGAATTGCC